>NW_015388681.1:43569-113836 GCF_001527695.2 Protobothrops mucrosquamatus | reverse complement strand
TGTTCAATCTTTGTATATTTGCAACTTTTGTTCCAGTAGTCCTAAAGCTACTGACCCTAGTTACTCAATTAACACTATAGCCATTTGTTACAAGTTGTCCAGGAACTCCAACATCTAGTGTGGACCTTGTTAGCCCAGGTGATGATCAATCTTATATGGATTTCTGTAAATTACATCTCACCATGTTGTTTATGGGTGAGACACTCTTTTGTCTGATAAGACCCATCCGGTACAGTTCTCTGGCATAGTTCTCATCCTCCAGAGAGCATACAAGCTCCACAACCACATCAAGGTAGTGCCATTTATCATTATTCTTATTTTCACACTCAGAAACCTAGATTAGAACATCTATACAGGTGGATTTAGGAAAAGATCTCTGTGTCTCTCCCACTAGAAAACAATTAAGCATCCTCATTCTGAACAGTAACAATTTTCCTAAGAAAAGAATGATTAGGAATGGATGGATGGACTCAAGTATTTATATCCCATCTCTCTTATAACTACCAGCTGACTTTGGACCAACTGATAGATGATGATGATGAATTTTAACATACTTTATGTTAAGAGATAAATATCATCTATCAGATATAACCCAATGGCAATATAGTATTTACAGCTACAAAATTTGTTGACAACATTGTTTGGACAAGCAGCATTTTCAATTTCTGAGACACCTGAGTACCTGTTCAATTCTTTAAAACTAAAAAAATCTGCTATTTGTTTTTAAAGATATTTGCTATAACTGTGATATGCAGATACTAAGAAATAAATGGAATAAAAAATAGAGGTTCCCAGATTGTCTAAACAATGGTAGAGCATCTTAACTTCTATAGCAAGATCTCAAATTACAACTTATAAAACAAAAATATTAAAAATGTATCAAACTCCACCTCATTTGTAAAAAAAAGGATTATCTAAGAGAGTATTTTGTTGGAGATGTAATGAGGACAATACTTCTTTAAAACACGTTTTTACTGAACTTGCTAAGTTTTGGGAGAAAATAGTAGACTTTATAAATACTGTATGACTATGCAAGAAAAGCTGGAAATCTCATCTTCTACATCTATCTGAAAGTAGGAAGACACAGCACAAGGTTTCGCCAGATGACCTGCCCAGAAGAACAGGAGCTCGTAGGATGAGCAATGATTCTGGTATCCTGGCTCCAGATGAATTTATATTAAATTTTCATACTACCTCCTGAACTGAATCCAGTAAAAATGCAGCTGGAGTAAAATACCAGAATTACATGCTCCACCAAGCAAGTTCCAGTAAGAAATCTGTCTGCAGAATTTTTATCTAATTAAAGTTTTTGAGCTATCTACAAAAGCAATTTCAAATAGACTGAATCATATATGAAATGTTTTTGCCATCTGTTAACTTTTTGTTCCTGTTGATACCAGTACTAGCAGATGAAATCTATGGAGAGAATACATAAGACATTTTATAGTATCCAAGGTCAGAAACTGAACACTGAATATTATACCATATATAGGACACGTGCCAAAGCATATGGCATTGCTTGTATACAAATTCCCAGTTTTTCATTTAAAAAGTGAAAAACAAGCCCTTTACCAAATGATAGCACAAGCAGAGAATTGTAGAACAAGATGTACAGTATATATGCCTGTTTGCCCTATCTTAGCAAAAAAAATAATTTTATAGATATGGCCATTTGGCTTAATCATGGAACCAGACCTTTCCTTGCCCAGGTTTCTGACACCTAATTTGATTATTGGGGCATGTGAATAAAATCCACTAGCTAGCAAAATAAAGGTAGATTTGTGTGTGTGTGTGCGCGCGTGTGTGTCTGTCTGTCTGTCTGTGTCTCTATGCATGATACTCTCATTGTCATGACTTTTAACTGGGTGAAACAATGCATCATAGAGCAACACTTTTTGAGCCAAGGTACTTCAAATGTGTTAATTTACAGAGTGCATTCAAAATATGGGACCTATGACTTCCAAGGGAATGAAAATTTGGAAAGTTGTGGTTGCTGTTGTGCTACTCTCATGATGCTAATTTTGAAGATTCCTTGACAGTTATCCAACCACTCTTGCAATCTATTATTCACTCCCACATCCAGCAGCATCCATGTACCTACTTGCTGGGAAGGGAAGGGAAGGGAAGGGAAGGGAAGGGAAGGAAAGGAAAGGAAAGGAAAGGGGAAAAGGAAAAGAATCTCCCTTCCTGACCAATGCCAACCCCATGTACTCCTCTGACCTATGACACGCCACATACATCCTGCCTGACATATGCCACCATCACTTTTCATGCCTTCCCTACCAGCTTTCCACAAGGAAACTTACTGTAGTGAGGAGGGCAGCAGAAAGTCGGAAGTCACTCTTGATTCCCATTGGGGTTTTTTGGCCACCTATAGTTGTTCTGTTTCTCTGTTTAGGTAAAGAAATATCTCTGAAATGATGACACAATGGGGCATGGGTTCTAGTATGTATATATGTGTGCATATTTGTATGTGATGTATCTCAGCATCACTGCATGTTGTCTATTATCAACATTCCATTATCCTTAGCCTGCAATTTCCTGAGGCTTCAAGATATTCAGTTTCAAGCAGAATATTGTCCATATGACTGTTATAACAAAGGCACACCAAAATAAAGAAAACAAATAATGGAAACTAAACAGCAAAAATAATTGTCAAATGGCTATCAAAATATTTTGCTGAAAAGATGTTTTGCATTTCTCATTAAATTAAATGTTATAAACTAGTATTTGTTTTTTATCCTAAACAATTTTAAATGTTTCCATGGTCTTTCTGAGATGGTACATCCAGTGGTGGGATTCAGCCAGTTCGCGCCACTTTGGCAGAACCGGTAGCTAATTTTTTGTTGCCCAGGCCCAGAATGGACTTCTGGAAGTGGCATCCACACAGAGAACCGGTTGTTCATATATTTGAATTCCACCACTAGATACATCCATTTCCAAATAAACTCTATTCCTTCTTAGAATATGATGAGGATAATTTGTCTAATCAGGAAAATAATTTCTAATACAATGGGATCCTGTCATTACTATCAGCAACTTTATTCCTCAGATTTTCAAGCAATTTTATTTGCCTTCCATTATACTTATGACTTATCAAGACCACCCCCTGAGCAGCTTTGACAAAGTTATTATCCTTTAAATCCTATTATTACAATGAAATTTGAAATGAAGTCTCCCAAGTCAAACCAAAACATCCATCTTTGGGAAGTATATCTCAGGGATATATTTCAGGGGCTGCCACAAAGAAGAGGGAGTCAAGCTACTCTCCAAAGCATCTGAAGGCAGGACAAGAAGCAATGGATGGAAACTAATCAAAGACAGAAGCAACCTAGAACTAAGGAGAAATTTCCTGGCAGAACAATTAACCAGTGAAACAACCTGCCTCCAGAAGCCATGAATGCTCCAACACTGGAAGTTTTTAAGAAGAGACTGGACAACCATTTGTTTGAAATGGTATAGGGTTTCCTGCCTGAGAAGGGAGTTAGACTAGAAGACCTCCAAGGTCCCTTCCAACTCTATTATTATTATTATTATTATTATTATTATTATTATTATTATTATTATTATTATTATTATTATTATTATTGTTGTTGTTGTTGTTGTTGTTGTTGTTGTTGTTGTTGTTGTTGTATTGCAAAACAGATTCAGTGATCCAAAAGGGGTAATGTGCGTGGGACAGAAACAGAGAGCAGGCAGAGAGAATTGACTAACTGGTAGCTTGTTTTCATGATACAATGAGCCAAACCCAGCTGGTATTTTCTTACATCTCTAACTGCTTTTCCCGACTATAGAAGGCACAGTCAGCTCCCAGGAATCCATGTTAACTGCTGTAACATCCTGCAGCAGCTGAAACAGTGATGAGTCAGCAGGCTGGTTTTCACTGGAAGCTTGCTAATCCCTGGCAAGAACATCAGTCCAAGTCCTGCCGCCTCTGTTCGTCCAGTCAGAGATTTTTCGCTGGCACCAGCAAATAAATTCCTGGGTCTTGCTAGCCTTGGCACAGGAGAGCACCAAAAGGAACTGACAGTTACATCCCAAGGGTGTTTTTTATTCTTCCTTGTTTGTGGAAAAACAACCTTAAAAAAAGAAAAATCAAAATTAAAATTCAGTCAGTGAGCACAGCATCAATAGGCGCGGAGTAGATATAGTATGTTTTTGTTGGCCTTGGATTTCAAGGTAGCCTGGGGACATGGCATTACATCATTATAAGATGTGTTTATTTGATATAAAGTCTAAAACTAAAATCCTGACTTTTATGCATTCATTTGATTTAAACTACAACTGGTACAATGACTTGCACTGATCCTGACAATATTCCTCTTTTACCATATTACAACTGCATGAAAAGTTTAAAATATATTTTTCTCAAATTTGGAGAAAAATTATTCTTGATTCCCTGTTGAAATAGGCACATAAAAATTGTGTTAGGAGAAACCATTTTGTTGCAAAGATGCATCCAGGTGGGTTAATATTTCTGGCATTCAAAACCTTCAGTATTTCTCTTTTACAATCAAGAGAATATGAGGCTAATACTGTATACAGATTTCTATTATATGGCAAAAGGCAGTCTAAGAGAGCAACCTAGAAAACGGCATGAAGGAAAGTGAACCAAACATTGATTATCATGGCAATGAACCTAGCTACAGTCCATCCAGCATCCAGCAATAGTCCCTTTAAAAAAACAATTTAAATTTTATAAAGGAACTATTATTCTCCCTAGTTTGATTATCTATGGCTTGGTGGTGGTCTCATAATGATACAGAAAATAAAAACTCTTGACATGTTTATTTAGTAATATAATTTCTATCCTGTCTACTTCAACAAACTCAGGATGGGTCTTACAAAATTATGTCTTAAATTAATTAATTAGAACCCAATAATTAAAACATAAAACCATTAAAAATCAACCTACACCATACAGACAACTCAAGCTCTAAATGTTCATCAGAAGATATTTTTTTTCCAAATTAAAAAAAGAAGACAACTGGACTTGGGAACAGTTTGTTCCACTATTATGGGGTAGCCATCAAGTAACCTGCTTCTAGGTTTCCAACTTCATAATCTTCTGAGGAGGACTTAGAACATTCCTTCCTGGGTTAATCCAATCAAATAAGCAGAAATTTTTTTGGAGAGAACTAATTACTGTATGCTATGAAAGAATAGGAGAAAATCTTTAATTATGTAATCCTACCAGAGAAGTGTCTCATGAAATGAAAAGGAGATTACATATTTACTGTATTCATTTGCCTTCTTGAATATTGGTTGATTGTTCAATTATGTGTTATCAAGTCGGTTTTGACTCTTAGACACCACATGGTTCTCCTCTATGGCCATCCCTAACCTGATCTTTCAGGTTTTCTAATGGTGCATCCATTGCCTATGTAATTGAGTCCATCCACCTTGCTGCTGGTCCTTCTCTATTTCCTTCCATCTTTCCTAGCATTACAGCTTTCTTCAGAGAGCTAAGTCTTTGCATAATGTGTCTGAAGTATTATAATTTGAGCCTGGTCATTTGTGCCTCAACTGAGAACTCTGATTTGAACAAAGCCATGGGTCTGTTTTCTTGGCTGTCCACTGTATTCTGAAGAATCTTCTCAAAAATCAAAGTTCAACAGCATTTATATTCTTCCTATTCTGTTTAAATAAGTCCATTGCTTTTCCATAGTCACAGAGAATACCACTGCTTGCACAGATCTGAACTTTGTAGATTGACACATCACAACATTTGAATACTATATCATTTCCAAGGCCATAATGGCTGCTCTATCAAGTGCTACTTATTGACAAATTTATTTGTTCCTTTACTGTTGATGATTGATCCTAAAAGGCAGAAGATATCTACCACTTCAATGTCTTCATCGTCAATTCTAGCTGTTGTGCCTATTATCATTAGTTTGGTCTTCTTTATATTTAATTTTGGTTCCATTTTTTTCCCTATGCTCCTTTACTTTTTTTTTAGACCTTATAGATTCTTTGTATTTTGGCTATTGGTAATGTTATCAGCATAGCACAGCTTATTTCTCCAATTTTAAAACCATACTGTGTCAATTCATTTATTTATGTATTGTGTATTTACTCAAGATTAGCTTGAATGCACATGCATTCAGGATTTTAGTCAGAAAAAAATTCTGCTGTAATCAATAGGACCCACTCTCAGGTAAGTTATGTCGAAGATATGTTTATATTTGTTTTCCACTCAATTTTTCTAAATTAGTCTATAGCTGTATTGTTATAAAATCTCCTCTTATGCTAACCGGAATCCAAAACTTCAATAGCAAGGATTTTTATAACTGATCTGAAGAAGAAGGACAGAATCATCTTGTGAGGTTTATTTAAACTATTTCTGCTTCTGTATTTGGCTTTCCTTCCCCACACATTTGTTCAAAAACAAAGCATGTACATTCACAATCTGCCTTCTCAGCAGAAGTGGTGGCCTCATCTCAGGATCTCAAGTGTCTTTCTTCAGACAGGGAAATGAGAAAAACATACATGGCTTGGAATGAGCCAGGAAAAGCCTATCTGTCCCCTGGCTTTTGGAAATGCCCGTGTATAGTTACAGTTTAATCTTGGAAATGTCAGACAGCTGTTCCTGGTTGCTAGGAAACCAGAGCACATTATGCAGATGTCAGAGACCTCAAATGTCTGCCGGAAATTGCAGCCTGCCTTGTGTGAGGAAAGATGCACATTTCCCTGTCTGGGGAGCTCAGCAGGAACCCAACACTCCCCTCCCCACCACCCCCATTCACCCACCCTGTACACATGCCATTACCCCAACCTCCGTGTTGAAGGGGGAGATGGCTGCTCTGCCAGACAACTCAGTACATTCTGGAAAATAAAAGTGCACACAAAAGAATTCAAAACAGAAGAGGTTTTCTTAGCTTTAGTGGGGGAAGGAGGGGGAGAGAGAGTGAGAGGGAAGAACTTAAAAGGGAAAAACTCTACAGTTGATAGTTACAAATATAAATTGGGGATATAAATATATTTTGGCATGTAGTGGTTAACCTGTAATATGAAAGCAAAAGAGACAGTAGATGATGTTTGTACTGAATTTAAAAATGGCCCACTTCTACATTTTGTTATATTTAATAAGTTTAAATAATGAGAGAGTAAAAACTGACTTGTTGAAAAGGCAGGAGGATTTATTTTTTTACAAGTTATTAATAACATCAACAAAAGATACAGTTTTAAATGCAACATCTTTTGCATAATAATATCCTGGATCTGAATGAAACTTCACCATGGAATATGGTGACATTTGACAATTTAACAAAAGTGCATGCTGATAATTGTCACCTGAAGAATTTCTGAGGAAACTTGAATTATTGCTAAAACTCTAAAAATCTGCCCTCTGAAAATAAAAATAAAAGCTTTACAAACAGATGGAAATTAAAAGCCAGAGCGCTCCATACACAGAGAATCTACCACACTATCCGATCAATTTTAGATGGATGTTTTAGGTTTCTTCTCTTTGGTGGGCTAATGAGGGACATCTTTCCCTATAGTTGCTCTACTGGGGTCAAACATGCTGTTCTAGAAATCTTAGGGGTCCGCCCTTCTGCCATTTTGCAACCAAGGCTCACCACTTTATGAATGTGCCATTATTTTTTTAGTTAGAACCACTAGATTACTAGGAGTACAGTTCTTTAATTCCATTATTTATTTATAGTTTTCTGCTTTTTATTCTTTCCAACCCTACAGAACTTTGAAAATAAATTCTGTAAGGGGTCTCAGGACTTGACTGTACCTGCTTGTATAACTACACAAGCTTGGACCGCTTATTGAAAACTGAAAATATGAAAGCAAAGTTTGGGGAGGCAGAGAGAAAGAGAAGCCAGTGAAAGAAAGACTGAGCTTGAAAATGGGCTAGTGCAGCCCAAGAATTAAGGAGAAAAGCAAAACAAAAAATGTTAAGTACACCCTTATAGGAGATGCAATTCAGCAGCAATTCAAAATTTTGCCAACTATTCTATTCTATGCCCCCTTCCTCCCCTCCCCTCCCCTCTCCCGTTACATGAATCAGAACAGAGCTATTTTGAAAGCTCTGCATGTTTTCCCTACCTTGTTAGCATCTGCTGATAGCCACTCCAAGACTTTGGAGCAACATGGAATATATTTGCTGGTAAGTACATAAATGCATTTTGTTTGTGTACCACTCAAGCTTAGAGAGATGACAGGAAGATACACCATTATTTCAGTAGAATTGCCACAATATCTTCTAAAAGTACCATAAATAAGATAAATGAGTATATGCGATTAATCCAGGCAAGGAGAAATAACATGGTAGAAAAAATGTAAAATGCCATAAAAATGGCAGATACAATTCCTCCCTGCCCCCTCCAACATCTCCAGAAACACTTCCAGAGAACATAAATCAATGACAACCAAGTATCACCCATGCACAAAAGGAGCAAATGAACTCAGAGTCACAGAGATACATTCTCAGCAGATATATTCCTGCATCATTAACACACAATATATCAAACAATATCACAGTGTCCCCATTCATCAGCCCTAAAGAGCACAGGCAATAAAAACCATACTACTACCAGTCTGCAGCCATCCTTTCAGGTAGGAGTTCAAATTCCCCATACATGGAAAGGAAAGGAAGTATATAAAATACAGCATTAATATACTGCACTGTAGCTATTGTGAGTTAGAAAACGTACACAGCCCTTCTGGGACCAAGATTCAAGATTCATTTAGGGAGGAAAAGAGTTTTTTTCCTAAGCAGAAAATGGGAAGAAGTAGAGCATACAACAAGTGATTCACAGACACATTTGGTAATAGTCTTCTGCATTAGACATAAGATTGAAAAGCAGGAGATTGAAGGATAAGCTCCATTAAGAGAAAGAGGCATAAGGGGAAGAGGGGAGAACTGTTAACAATAGCAAAAGAGGATGAGTCCTGTAACTTGAAACTCATGCTGCAAATACTATAGAACGGTTATCTAACCACCAAACCAACCATAGAATAGCATCCAGAATCAACAACCTAAAGTTAAAAACGAGATGGAATAGAACACCTTTCATGTAATCTCAGTTTTGAATTCAAAAGATTACAATAATCTATCCATACCCACACCCAAGTCTCAGATAGTGAGATTTAAACTCTCAGTATTGGCAACCAGAATAGGAAGCTGACTGGGAATGATGTAACTGCAGACTCAAGACATCCGGTTAGGAAAACCTGCTTTGGCCAAATCAGTGGCCAAGAAGAATATGATAATAGTGGTAGGAGATAATGATTTTAGCATTAGTCACTTGGTGATTCTTGGCTAATTAGGCCAAATATAGAGGCAGATTTGCTGACCCATTACTCTCATAGGAGCAATGTAATATGTCCAAACAGAGATCAGGACTCAGCAGGTGTTTAATGAGGTATAAGAATGTTGTGTGCAAAAGGAAGAGTTTATCGTATTTTGCTTTCTTTCTTTAGATTTACTTTAAAAATCTGGAGTCTAGGAACATATTTTCAGACTAAAAAATGTTATCAAAAGTATCAGCTGTATAGTTCCTTTGCACTTTACCAAAATTGTATAGAGTCAATTACCAGATACACGGGAAAAGGCATTCTCTCATACAGTTTCCAAGCTATGAAATATACTCTCTAATGAGATGTTTGGCTTGCACTATTTCACTATTTAGGAAGACAAAACCATAACTGGGTACTTTAATTATTGCTTTTAATTATGATTTTAATTGTATTCATTTTGCATTGTTTATCCTATATTTTTTGTTTCTTATTATGACACCTTGAGTATTAGAATAAACAGAAAAGTAGAATATAAACTCAATAATAACAGAATTTTAAAAGGAACTTAGTTTGAAACATTTATAATCCCTTTCCAAAAAATATACGGCAGCTAAGAAATATATAGGCTGCATAAATTAAAATACAATAAAATATTTTCAGATATAATATTTGATCAATCCTGTGAGTAATGAGTTTAAGTGTCACCCAATGCAGATTTAAAACATATCCTTGATGTTTCCCTACCTATAGCATGCCCCTTATGAAAGTATGGATTTTATTTCCCAGAATTCTCAGCTATAGCCTTGATGACTAGGGAATTCTGAGAATTTAAATATGATCACTTATGAAAACTGATTGATTGATCACTTTGTATGACCCAACTCCCAACTATTCTGGACAATTCACAAGAAAAGTAAAAACAATAAAAGCAATACAATAATAAAAGAAGCAAAGAAGGGGAACATCCACACTGTGAAGATCATTTTAATAGTTACAATATCAAGTGCCATCAAGTGTTTTCAACTTCTAGTAACCACATACCGGTAGGTATTCTCATTATAACCCATCCCTAGCCTCTCTAAAGTCTCCCAACAAGGCACTCATTGCCGTAATAACTGAGTCCATCCATGCTGCTGGTCATCCTCTTCTTCTCTTTCCTTCTACCTTTTCCAGCATTAAAGCATTCCCATAGAACTAGGTCTTAGCGTGTCTGAAGTAGGATAATTTGAGCCTGGTTCCTTAAGTGAGAACTCTGGATGGATTTGTTTGTTAAATTTGTTACAATAAATAGCTATGGAATATAGTTCTTTTTAAAATACTCTCTGATTTTACCCTTCCTTAGCTATGGTAAACTTCAAATGGTAACAGCCAGCACTTTCAATTGTGCCAAGAAACCGTCCAATTCAGATTATAATACCAAACTCCCAATAATAAAATTTGGCAAAATTCTAATTAGGAAAAAAACCCCATCCAATGGAACATGCCGGCAGATGAATCTCTTAATGATAGAAACACTCTCCTAATTTCGCAAATACGTTGCATATCCACTTGTCTAACCCTCTGAAGCCGGGAATCCCAAATTTCTAAGAACCAGATCATTTTGCATCCCCTTAATAAAAGAGTTAAAATCACAGCGGTTTCCCCGTTGCTCCCGCCCGAAGGCTTCAAACTGGCTCGCCGAGCCTTTTGCCAAAGCCGCCGTCATCGGGGAACGGGAGAGCGCGCGCGGGGGGGGGGGGAATAAATGGGCCAGGTAAAAGAGCGCTGCAGTTACCATGGTGACGAGAGAGAGGGAGCAGAGTGATCGATAGGCCTGCGTCGCCTCATCTGGCTGCCGTCCACGTGCTGCTACGGAGCAGGGAGCAGAGAAGGGCGAGGGCGGGGGCGGGGGCGGGGGGGAACGAAAGGTAATGAAAAGCGCGAGCCGGGCAGACGCGGCCTGAGATTTGATATGCAGCCGCCTCGGCCGCTGCCGCTTAATCAATACCTTGTCGGCTAGCTAGCGGGTAATTGGCTAGCTCCAATTTTTGCTCAAGCAAAACGGAGAAAGAGCTATCTCCCTAAATCCTCAGAGTCACGCCCTTCCCTCCCTGCTTTAGGTTTCTAGTGGGTTCATTCACCTGCTAGGTTTTCCTCTCTGGACCTCCTGCAGCTCTTTCCAGCCAGATTTGGTTCCCCAAATAAGAGGGCATATATATATTTTTTTCTCTTGGGGGTTGCATGGCAGCCACATGCCAGCCAAGAGCAAGGCGAGGTGGAAAGCAGCTATGGAATGAAAGATAGAGCCCAAAGTGGGTGGTGGACCATTTATTTTCTCTTTCTTCGCTGTGTTCTTTCTAGCTCTTTTTGTGCCATTATTGCAAATCAAAGTGAAATCTAAAATTGAATACTGACAAAAATTGCAAAACATAAGAATTGCCTTTTAAAAATAAAGTACATCAGTTTATTTCACATTTTTACAGTCAATTGCTGAGGTGAGGGAAGAATCTATTCTAAGCTAATACAGTAGGTGGGTGTGAAATAGTTTTTTATTACACCAAAGTATCCATATCTATCTATCTATCTATCTATCTATCTATCTATCTATCTATCTATCTATCTACCTACCTACCTACCTACCTACCTATCTACCTATCTACGCTTGACCTAGAAATTCTCTCATCCTGAGGACAATATTGCAGATGGAAGAAAATAATTTGCATTGTGCAATATACTGTGATGCAGCAAAGTAACATCATGTGATTAATGGACTCTATTAATCAGAAGAGACAGTTTCCAGCAACACAGTAAAAACCTGGGAGAAATATTAGGTAGCAATTCACTCTCTAGTAAATGGATCAGTTCCTTAGATACAGGTGAATTTTTATATTGTACTCCATTGACATTCCCAGAATGAAGATTATTCGAGATACAGATGGCCACTTCTAAAATAAGTATCACAATAGTTTTTATGGCAGAAGTAATAGTTTTGCAGGTACGCTAGCAATTAATCCCATTGCAGTGGTAAATTCAAGTACTTGAGAAAGTTCTTAGTACAGTATCTGCTGCTGTATGTATTTGTAGAAACAGAGAATTCCAGTATTGGAAAGAAATACGCACTGATTCAGAATCAATGCCTTAACCAAAACTCCCAAAGGAGAACAGGAATGATAGGAAGTAATCTAGAAATTCCTGTTCAGAGAACCCTCCAAGGATATGGTTGCCACATATCAACACACCCTTTTTTGAATGGTGCAGTAGGTTAAAAATGAGAAAAGTTTCCAAAAAGGTGGTCATTAATCTGTCACAGCAGAAAAACAACAATTTTGGAATGTCCGACAAATCTAAATGATGATAATAGCAGTAGCAGTACTTTTCATGCACTTAAGTTTTCCAAATTTTCACATTACTTGTTTCTACTTTCTCAAAAGCAATTTGAAGGTGTTCTGTGCTAAGAACAATAAAGCAAGTGCATGTTGGTAAACCTCAGATGGGATTTTTACTTTTATGTGACATGTGGGAACACCAGGTCTAGCTCCTACTTGTATAGAATTTGCACATAAACGTACATTTCCTTTTACGTTCTTCACTTGATACTAATCTGTTCATATTTTCTGGAGTTTAATCTGGGCAGATATTACTCTTTAAACTAAGTTTTTTTTTAAAAAAAGAATTCTTTTCTGTAAAAGTTGTTGGAGTTTAGAATTAATCTCCCACTAACAGTTTTTCATTAATACCTTGTTTTTTAACCTATTACTTCTTTTTTCCCCTCCCTCTAGTTTTGTTATGTTGCATGCAGAAATTTGCAGTTTAAGGCTACTTTAGAAGCCATTGATAGATGTTAATCCTGCATCATAAACTTTCTATATCCTCAGCAGTATGTACTTAGAGGATTAGAATAACAATGGATGATAATATTAAGGTGTTCTGTTCTACAAAACTGAAACACAACATACCTTGAAGGATAATCTTCCCCATCCATATTCTTTTCACCTCAAACAGGTAATGTAGTCCAGCCCTATTTCACACTTCAATCTCTTCTCCCTTGTGTCTCAGCTGCTCAGTTATTTGCATTCAGATCCCTCAGCTAAATCTTTCCCTTTCTTTTCTCTACCCTCAGATTCCTCCTCAGTTAATTAAATAGCTCTCAGTTGTGTTTGAATTTCTGCAGTTAATTTCTATTTTATTTTAAACTATATATCTCATTATTGTAGTCTTTGGCTATTTCCCTAACATAGGGCTTTTCCCCCCACTGGTATTTAACTATAGCATGAACATGCCCAGCAATTTTTTTTCCTGCTATCATGTCTTCCTGGTGTGCCTTTATCACAATCCCAATTTATACCTAAGGCAGTTTAAAGTCATGTCCATTGTTCTGTTGCTAAAATAGTATTTCTTTTATTTTTAAGGGCACAACAAACATGGGTATAATTTACCACAAATCACCAGATGTGGTAGATGAAATATGCAGTGTGTGAGAAGCTCAATAGCTAGCTATTGGCCATTTTAGGCTGGTATAGGCTCGCCCAATCTCCTCTAATTTCTGTGCACTGTCTTCCAGAACTATTCCAGTTTGGGTAGTAAAAGTTCTTTCAAATCAGGCACTGTCACAGCATCTACAAGGTCCCCAAGCCAATCTCAAGCCTGGAGACCTGGATCAGTTTGATTAGAAGTTGACCAACACTAGTAAATAGAAATTGCTGATAGGCAAGTATGTGTGCATGCAGCAAATGTATGCCAATCTAGTTTTTTCCAATTCAAGCCTTCTAATTCAGCTATGAGAAAGATCAGTTTACTCTTTAGGACTGTTGTTTTTCCCCACATTGATATTTCAAGTCTTTTTGCTGCTGTAAATAGAGCATTAAGATAGAGAGACTTTCCTAGCTGCTGGATCTCAAATCACTGTTACTATAATTCCCAACAATCCCTACTATTGGTTATGCTTGCTGCGCTTTAGAGTGTTGTATTTCACAGAGAAAGATCCCCAGTACTGGAAGGGCACAGTTTTCTTGCTCTTATTTTAAGATAAAGAACTTTGTTGACATGTATTATTTGGATACTGTATGTTGCTTTTGTTTTCTTTCCAACACAATGGAACATTGGTTTATTACCAACATTATGGAACATCGGAAAGAAGTTATATAAAGGATTTTGAACTCTTATCAATCTGTCTTCCAAAGCCAAAATGGAATGGCACCAAATTTGTTATGGTGCAAAAAGCCTGCAAATGAAAAGTGGAGGTTAAAAAAAAAAAGACTATATCCAATGGAAACTGTAGAGAAAAGGCCCCGCACCATGTTTCACTCCTTTATTTTTGTTCTATTTATTTTTATTTATTGTTAATGCCATTTTTTTAGTTAGAGGAATTTTATTATTGCTATTTATCATTTCCACACTGGTCTTAATGTTTTTGGTATATTACACATTATGTAAGCCACTGAGAGGCACTAGATTGTGGTGTGGTTCATCTTCAATAAATACTTAAATTCCAGAAATGATTTTGTGATACATCTTTGTAAGAGAGGGAATTGAGCTAAAGTGTGGAATTGTTCTGCTTCAAATGTCTCTTAGATGAAACATCACTCAGATTTCCCCATATATAATAATGCCTGTGACTAATTCTCATCAGAATTCAGCCAAAATGCAACTACATCCAAAGAGAATTCAGAGTACTCAATATGTGCCAGCTATTCTGGGATCCTCTTATTAAAATGTGATCACTAAAGATCACTAAACCTCTGTCTACACCAGATAAGCTACAAACTCTTTTAACCTTGTCATTCATTATTTTCTTACAAACTCTCCAATGTTTCACTCTTCACCTTGCTCCACGGCTAACATATATTTGTATTGTCAGGATCTTCATTTGCATGTTTACAATATCATGAATCACTCCTACAACTGTACTAGGTGTAAAACAGTAAATTTGTTGTGGATGATAAGAAACCATGAGCTAATTCTGTTTAGTTGGTGAGATTTCAAATGTCACATCCATGGTCTCATGCGGGCAGTCAAAATAGAAATCCTGTCAACTGCTCTGTTCTATGTATTCCACCCTATGGTCTCTAATGCAGCACAAATAAACATACAGACACAACATGACAGTAGAGCAGAAAGGAACACATATACACCTACTCTGATTAAACCCCAACACAGAGACTTAATATGTATATGCACATCCTGATTAGTGCCTGGGAAGAAAGTGCACATAAACACACACAGATGCAATACATTATTTCATTTCATAGAAGAAAATAAAGATGTTTTCTGTTGCCTCTGCTGGAAATATGTTGGAAATAATTCAAGAACTATTTCATATAAATGAGCCAGTTTGGTCTAATGGTTAAGGTACCCAGCTAGAAACCAGAGAACTGCATTCTAGTCCCGCTTTAGGCATAAAAGCCGGTTTGGGTCAGTCACTCACTCTCAACCCAACCCACCTCACAGGGTTGTTGTTGTGGGAAAATAGGAGGAAGGAAATATTAAGTATGTTTGCCTATATACAACATTAATAAAGGCCGGATAAATAAATACATTTAAAAAGATACATATTAGGACTACCAGATCTGGGTTTCAAATACCTAAAGGAGTACTAGATTAGAATTAGAATTAGAATTAGAATAATAGAGTTGGAAGAGATCTTGTAGGTCATCCAGTCCAACCCCCCACCCAAGATGGCAGTGAAAATTTGGTTTTCTGCATCTCTTTGCTGCTACTAGATGGATTTGGTTATGTTTTTGCATGGAAATGTGTAATTTTTTCCTTTTTGAAATATCCTTCAAAATTGTTTGAATGGGAAATATTGCAAAATTATTTTTGGCTAATAGAAATAGTTGTTTAGGATTTTGGAATTGGAGTAGTTGCTCAGTGAAGCTTTGGAACTAGCACTGTTTGCCTGTCCCTTGTGCTCATTGCTAACTAATCTATAGTGAAAAGAAACAAAGAGATGATATTAAAGACCATTTACATATTCCATCCAACTACATTTCCTCTTCCAAACTAAACTCTGTGAATAGCACTTAAATAGTCCAATGTTTGGGAAATAGAGAACATAAAATTTTATATACATATTACAGGGAGAGAACAGGGAATCTTAATGTACATTGTACTGTATGTTTCAAAAATGATGTGGAGAAATTCCCTTCAAATCTCATACAGAACATCTCAGCTGTTCATGATAGCCCATCCATTTTTTCCCCCCAGACTTCTGTACAAACCTGAAGAAAAGGTTCTATTACTTTCAGGAATATAGTTGGTAATGTTAATCTGAGTAATGATGCACTGATGCAGCAATAATTTTATTTCAGGCTTACAAAAAAATCTGGGAAAAATGGGCTACTGTAATGAATAGCAGGAAACTGCTGCACTTATACATACACGGTCCTAGCATTTTGTCTGAATCACTTTTGAAGAACAATATCATTGCTTGAAATGCTCTAAAAATGTGTATTTGTGAAAGATACTGAAATAGCAGAGATAAAATTGTCTGTGCTATCTGCTCTAAGAGATGTAAAGGGAAGCAGATTTTTTCACCTCTCCGATATTATTATTACTTCTAGCTAACAGTCACAATCTCTCATGATTTCAGCAGTCCCCAGGAATTAACAAAAGCTTTGTGAATTAAAAGTGCCTCCACAGATGCTGGAAGGTTGACATAATGGACAGATGGAAGTCTGAGAGCTGAGCTATGGAAGAAATAGCACATAAAGTTTTAAAAAATGATCGGATGTCTCTGTTTCAAGTGCCTTGTCATCTATTTCCTTCCTGCCTGTTTCTTTAATTTCATCACCAAAAGGTTTCACGCCCTTTTTTCTTTCTACAAGTTTTCATTTTATCTCTCTCTCTTTTTTAACAAAAAAATATTTTTCATATATTACTGGCAAATTCCTGTCACCATTAAAACTCTAGCCTCGAAACCTAATCCTAAGCTTTTTTCTTAAGACTGAGCAATTTCTGTTTGGTTCTATGGGTGAAAATAAGAAAGCTATGGGAGACCTTTGGTCACAAGGAGCCAAGTGGTCTCATTCCATAGGATGGCTTTTTAAAAAAAAAGACTTTCTCTTTGACTAAGTATAGGGGGAAGGGAAAACATCCTGATTTAGATACTGAATATCACTAAAGCAGAAGAGATTGTATAAGTAGATATGAAAAAAGAGGAATCTGTCAATGGGAAATTTGATAAATCCAATTGGAAACAGTAAAACTGAAAACAAACTAGTCAAGCTTCCATTCCCCAAGTTAGTGCCTTTCAGATAGGTTAGACTACATAATCCATCAATGCTAATCAATAAGCCAAAGGAAGTTTTAAAACGGAAAAAAATCTGATATGAACTCCCTTCAGAAAATGATTAGTGCTCAAGAGAGAAGCACTTATCTACTGTATTATCTTTGTTCAATGATGCATTGCTCCCCAAAAAATATGTTTTAAAAAAACAAGCATATGGCACCTATCTTTTCCACTCTTGAGCAGAATCATCCTCTTGGATAAAATAAACAGCTGCCTGATATTATTGTTAGAAATACAGCAGATGTAATTCCCAGCAGGCACCTGACTAGACATTATATATTTGCATTGCACTTAGCAACCTTAGCTAATGGTATATGAATTTTTGAAGAGGAGCTTCACTTAGCTGAAAATCCAAAAAAACAAAACAAAACAATCCCTTTGAAGCAAATCTGGGAAGTGAAGAGATACCCTAGTTTGCTATAATGGGGTAAATGAGAGTGGGGTGGAATGAATAATGGAGAAAAACACATGTTTCCACAAAGCACTTTGCTATAGGGAGACTGTATGATGCAGCCCTGCAAAGCAAAAAGTGTCATCAAAGTAGCTCATTACAATGCTTGATCCTATTACAATACCTAGTTTTGTATGCCTTAAGAAACTCTTTTATTTGTGTGCCATTTATATTGTAACTCTTTAAATAAAGGCACCTTCACTTGAAAATTTGCACCAATGCAAGATTAGTTTCAGATTTAATTTATCAGTCTACATTTTTCCATTTCAAAACCTTAGTTGGGTTTTTTTTATTTGCCACACCAGTTTATTTGAATAGGAGAGAAATTAACTATATGTAGCTCAGGGTTGAAGAATGGAGTCCTTAGTGCTCTCTGAGCTTGGCAGAGATTTCATTACCCAACTAGGTGTCATTACCATCATCATCACCATCATCATCAATCTTTCAGATTTATTTGAAAGTAGAACAAAGCTAATTTTATTTTGCAAGCTGGAGAGTGTGGTAAACCTCTATTAAATTAATAAAATATTTCACAATCTCTACTTCTAGGTCCTGGGATGAAAACCATCATCACATTTAAAACCAGCTAATTAAGAAAAATATGCAGCTTCTTGCTTTTGCATACTAATTTTGCATATTAACTCCCTGCTGAAGTGAAAGGAAAACAGAATTCTTGTTAATTTAAGACTTGCTCTTTCCTCTGTACTACAGTTCAAAGAGAAGGAACAGCAAAGTCTGTAGACAATCAAAATCACTTGGATCAATTCCAGCTCCATGTTTGCAGTTGCATTGTTTAAAACATATTTCTCCTATTCCCCAATCCATACAGTATGCAAGCGTGATTAGAAATACTGAAAAAATGTGGCTGCAAATCTGTCAATATGGTTTCATTAATCTTCAGATGCCGTATGTGAAATATTATGATAATGGCAAGATGGCTTGGTTGTTTCCTTTTTATATACAAATCACAATTCCTTATATAGGAAAATGATGTAGATAAGGGGATAAAGAGAGAACTCATCAAATTTGCAGACAACACCAAGTTGGGGAAATAGCCAACACTTTAGAAGACAGACTCAAGATCCAGAAGGATCTTGACAGACTTAAACACTAGGCCCTATCCAGAAAAATGCAATTCAATTGTCAGAAAAGTAAGATCTTACACTTACAAGAAAAACAAANGGTTAACCTATTCTCCAAAGCACCTGAGGCCAGGACAAGAAGCAACAGATTGAAGATTATTAAAGAGATATCCAATCCAGAATCAAGGAGAAATTTCCTGACAGTGAGAACAATTATTCATTGGAATGGTTTGCCTCCAGAAGTTGTAGAGAAAGTTGAATACCACTTGCTTGGAATGGAATGGGATCTCCTGCCCGAGCAGGGAGTTGGACTAGAAGACCTCTAACTCTGTTATTCTATGTTTCTATATAATTTGTGTGGGTAAGAACATTAGCTATTTCTTTACTTATTTATTTTACCAGTTGGGACAGTGGCAACTTCTAGTCCAGTGATGGCAAACCTTTTAGAGACCGAGTGCCCAAACTGCAACCCAAAACCCACTTATTTATCGCCGGGTGCCAGGTGGGCATGGCCCACTGGGTGGGCGTGGCTGTAGTGGTCATGGCAGATTGGGTGGGTGTGGCCAAGGTGGGTGTGATCACCTCAATGTTGCTCGTGGGGAGGGATGCCTGTGGCGGCTGGGCAGGGTTGGGGGAGATCCAGGGGGTCTCTGGCAGATGGGGCGGTGGGCAGGAGGCTAATGCTGCAGGGTGAGGCAAGGCAAGGCGAGGCAGGGCGGGGTGGGGGTGCCATTGTCACAGGGCAAGGTGAGGCAGGGGCCTGGGCGGCTGCTGCCTGACACCATCGTACCCTGCACACACAGGCCAGTGAGCGCATGGGTGCTGGGATACATCCGGCCATGTGGGACCTTGGCGAGTTAGCAGGCAGCTGGTTGGAGAGGGATGGTTGCCAACTCCAGGGCATGGCATGCGTGCCCACAGAGAGGGCTCTGAGTGCCACCTCTGGCACACGTGCCATAGGTTCGCCACCACTGTTCTAGTCAATCTCAAAAACCTGAGCATGATCAGATCAGGTTTTATTTATTTGGGAGACCAGACTAAGAAGCTGAGAAAGTATCCTAGGAGAAGACAGTGGTGGTTCACATCTCTATCATAGCCAAGAAAGTTACAAAGGCATGTTTACTGTCACCAGGAGTTGAGCACAACTTGAAGTGATCTTGATCTTCATTGACCTAAACTTTCTTTTCCCTTTCCTTTTGACTGAAGTGATGGAGAAGGCTTTTTTTCCTTTCTCATTTCTTCAGGATTCCTGACAGCTGAGAGAGTGAGCACTAACTGAAAAAAAGAATAAATTCCATAAATTGTTGGGTTGTTGGCCTAGAAATCAGGAGACCATGAATTCTAGTATACTTTAGGCACAAAGGTGAATGGATGACTTTGGGCCAGTCACTCTCTCTCAGTCCAATCCACCTCACAGACTTGCTGTTCTGAAGAAAATGGGAGAAGGAAGGAGTATTCAGTATGTCCTCTGCCTTAAGTTATAAAAATAATAAAGGCGGGATAAAAAAGAAATCTAAAAAATAAAAAAACATGCTGTAATTTGCAGGTATTCAGGAAGTGTGCAAATTGAATAACTTTGTATTTAAATAAAAACCAGATGAATTTGTTTCACATTGCCCTTCTTTGCTTATGATGGGATGTTGCATGTTTTTATAATGGTTGCTAAGGCATAATATTATGGTCTTCACTTTGTGTCCTTACCTCACTGTAGCAGGACCGGATAGATATAAAAGAAAAAAAAATACTAGCAAAGAAATAAACTGTAGAAAGAGAAAGCAGAATGTAGGCAACAAACAGGCCAGCATCTCTGCAGCCAGAAAGCCACATCTAATAGCACTACAGCATAGATAACTTTAAAGTGGTTCTTGCGTTGCTATAGAAACAACATGTATGAGAACCACCTTCAGGATTCACTCAAGGGGCCTTCCATTTTAGATTACATGCTGTATAAATTCCAGCAAAGATATTTTTTTGAAAATGAAATCAAGAATGTCGTGCCAGGACATTCACAGTCAGTGTGAGAAAAGCCTTGGAGATTAAGTATTTCCTTCATTTCATCCCTAATACATGTCTCTTATGGTATAACATTTGTATCTTGGCAACTGGCTGGAGAATTCTGGGAGTTGAAATCCACACATTTTAAATTGTTGAGATTGAAAAACACTGCTCTAGAGCACCTTTCCCCAGATATATTGTCTATGAGGTTGAGACACACTGCATTAAACAAAATGCTGAAGAGGCTATCTTGCACGGAAAAATTCCTAGGAGAGTAATACTGTGTCCTACCTTGAATCACGGTCAGTTTCTCTTTTGTTATAATGGGCATGTGCAGATCAGGATTTACTGTACTTCAAAAGTGCAACACAAAAATCTGAAAACTGATTTGCGCTGCCTTCTGAAAGTTCTCTTTCTTTTGGCCCCAACACTAAATAATATTTGTTTGGATTGAATATACTTTTGTACAATAAAACTAGTTATTTCTAGAAGTGTTTCTATCGGGATTAAAATATGCCTGTTGGGTTGCTTTGATGCAAATAATAATCACTAGATTGTTAAAAAGCAAAGATGGCATGCAGTCTTCATTGCAGAGGGAAGCTTTATCAGTGTGTCTTGAGCTCAGAAATCAGTCAGCTGTAGCAGCCTAAGGGGAAAAAGGGTAGCTATGTACCATTGTCTTCTGATTCTAAGCTTTTATATTACACTAAAGCATTTCAAAACTGCACCCAAATTTAAAAAGACTTGAGGGAAATAGGAAGTCTGATAAATCACCATTCCAAGCTATGAGATTTGATCCAGAGCAAATGTTTAAGACAACTGAGCTCAGCATTATCAGGCAGGCCACCTCCATATTTCACTCTTACATTGTGAATTGAAGCAGCAGCAGGCAAAGGAAGAAAAAGATTTGAGTGGGGGGGGGAGAGATTGACAGTTAATTGGAAATGTTGCATCTGCTGCATATGCAAAGTACATAAATATTTATATCCTGAAGGCTGACTTTTGGATGTGCTCCTAAGTAATAAGAGAAAATTTTATTTTGGAATAAGAATTCTCTCCTCACTCTCACTGTAGTAAGCATAAAAAGGGTATTATTAATATTCCCTTGAATGGGAGCTTTCTGCCCTATGTGTTGCTTTTGTGAATTTGATCCAGCTGACCTCAGTAAGAATCACACTGGATTTTTATTTTGAACAAGAAAAACAAGCCATAAAGAAATGGATAAGATCCATGTATAAATATGAGGGATTGCGACAGAGAGAAACTATAATGACTCAAAGTGCCTGCTGATTTATTGATTGGGAGGGGAGGGTTGTTAATCTTTAAAAAAAAACTGTTCTAATCAGAATAGGGATTCATCACTAGATAACATCCAGTGTTTTATCTAGAAATCAAAATCTTCATCAGCTACGATTTAAAAAATGGTGCTTAGTTGAACAAAGGAAGGAAAAAGCAGGATAATAGCATTTCCCTGAGAACAGGGAGCTTCAGAAATGTGCAACCTAGCCGAACTTGGGGACACCTGGAAGTGCTCCACCTGGAACGTGGTGTATAGTTTGAACTGAGTTTGTTTATTTTCCCTTCGGTGGAACTATGTGATGCTTGTTATTTATTTCACTTTTATATATATATTTAATCTTATGGAATTGGATAGGCTTGGAACCTTATGGAATAGGATATATAAGCCATTCTGCCTGAGTTACAGGTAAAATGGCATATAAGCCCAATGAAATAAATGAATTATCCCTTGTAATACAATTTTTTAAGTAAATATGAACATATAATAACACAGGGTACTGTTGCATCATTAGAATTAAAATTGTTCTTTAGTTTAAATAACATTTAGCTGTCCAGTGGTCACCCTTTCACTGAACACTATATCAGGTTACTAATTTATTATGGCATTAAGCTTTTGTGGATAATGGAGTAAACATGTAAAAATAATACGAGATGGAGATGGAGACAGAGATACAATATGATATATGATATGATATTGTTGAAAGAATAATAGAAAGAAGGCCATAAGAATGATCTATAGGGAGTATGAACAAAATCATAAGATATAAAGCAAGTTTTTGTCCTGAACATCTAATGTGGCTTGAACATTGTTTGAACTGTAAGAAATACAGTTAATTTTCTACTGAAAATTAATTATGTTGCTTCAAGGAATATTAGCCTTATATTTGAATATAATATAATGAGAAGGAATGACGTGCAGGTAAAGAGGTGAGCTCATAGAGCATTTAATACAGCACCTTTTCCATTTCTGCACTGAACAGAAAAATGCCATGGGTTGCTGTGGGATAAGTGAAGTTCTTTTTCCAGCTCCCAGCAAGCCCATCATTGTTCTGAATATCTCCCAGCAGCCCCTTCTTTTGAAGGGAATCATGGATCAGGATTCAAGACTAAAATTCAGATGAGATTAAAAGAACACAGAGGAGGAGGAGGAGGAAGGAAAGGAGGAAGAGTAGGGATGGGGAGAGCTTTGGGGTGATATTAAAATTTTTGATAACTTCCCTTATCATTTTATCTAATATATACCAAATCATCCCTAAATGAACATATATCTTAATTGATAAATGTTAAGTAACTATTAAATTAATAATCAGATTTCTGATTTACATAAGAAACCCTAACACCACTATACATGTCTATAGTATTTTAAAACTAAGTAAACATTTCAAGAAATTGATTGTGTAAGTTATCTATTCCCTGCTTCCCTATTTGTAATCATATTAGATACATTAGTTTAATGATAAACAGAAGTGCCAAGCAGAATGTATTCACAGTGTGGTTAAAAACACTAACTTCTCATCAATCTTACTTCACATCCATATCTGCATATAACAGGGTTGCAATGACAGGGAGGGAAATATATTTATTTTCTTCCCTTCTTTATATGATCTTCCCCAGCATAGTGTGTTTTATATCAGGAATGTACATCCTCTGTTGGTTCAAGTGCCAAAACAGAATATTGCATCCTCTGTTGGTTCAAGTGCCAAAACAGAATATTGCATAGTATGTCAGGGACAAAAGTGTGTGTGTGTGTGTGTGTGTGTGTGTGTGTGTGTGTGTATGCGCGCGCATGTGTGTATATGTATGTATGTATGTATGTATGTATGTATGTATGTATGTATGTATGTATGTATGTATAGATAGATAGATAGATAGATAGATAGATAGATAGATAGATAGATAGATAGATAGATAGATAGATAGATAGATAGATAGATAGATAGATAGATAGAGGGGGGGGAGAGAGAGATATCTCAGGCTATTCTCTTTCAAGATAAGCTGTGTTATTTGGAGTGCAGAAAAAAGTAAAAAAAATAGGCATCAGAGAAGAATGCTAAAAGGAAATTAGCTAAAATCATCCCACTATATAGGGAACAATAATGGCATTTTTCCAATAATCAAGCATAGATGCTGTCTTTATACATATTAAACGAGCAGCATACTCTCTCCAGAAATAAAACACAACCATCTTTTAACATTTATCTTGTTATATCTATATCTATTATATAATCTTTATCATTTTTTTTAGCATTCTCACAACTTTTAAGATTTTCTTTTCAGGAATTTTTCCTTGGATCCTAAAATTTATAGCCATCACCCTAAACTCCAAAATTCAAACAAGGGACCAACAATTTGGTCCTATCAACTCTGGAGGGAAGCTCTGGTAATTACAAAAGGGATCCTTTCAGTTTAAACATGCTTGCTAGCTCTTTCTCTTTTTTTGCATACTGATTTTCCGGCTTTGAGATTGCAAACCTCAACAGCCCAAGCCAGTTTAGCAGCGATTCGGGTAATGTGATTAGTAGTGTAACATATCTGTAGGGTACTAGATGGAAAGGACTAACAAAACAGTCTTTCGTGTCTCAATTTTACACATGAGAAAAGAGGAGGGTATAGGTAAAAAAAAAAGACACCTGTCCTGTTTTATCATACTTTAGTCATATCATTGTTTCGATCTTCAATTCTGACATGGTGGACTTTTTTATTCTGCTTAATTCCGTTCAGTCAGGGCTGGTGTTGCATGCAATCCTTTCCTCCATAATCCTTTCCTACCATTTGCCTCTCCCCCCAGCCCTCTCCCCCCAGTTTCTTCCCCTAATACTCAGTAGCTCAGGACAAAATTTTATTTTTATCAAACAAATTTTCCTGTGGGATTAATTCTTTGACTTTCCATTTTCTTCCTGTTTCTATGGAAACTGCAACTGGTTCATATGTGTCGTAACCATAGCAACCATTATGGCTGAAGTAGATGGTATGTGTTTTAAAGATGCAATTAAATAAGAATTAGATTAGCATCACTAGTGCCATGTGTGGAGCAAAACCTGCTGTGGCTGTTACACATTTGATGGAGACCATTTTTGAAAATAATCATACCCTTTTCCCATTTCTCTCCAATTTTTATTCTACTGGTAAAACTAGACTTTGCCTTTTTTCCCCAAAAAAAGATGAGCACAAGCAGAGTAAATGGATGTCTCCCTGTTACAGACAGAAGCTGCTGGTAAAACAACTTCCAGGATTGAGAAAAATTAGCCCTTTACAAATGAGGGAAGAAATTACTTAGGAGTGTAGATTCTAGGTTCCTTAATTCTTTCATGCTCTCTTAATGAGTAACTGAAATGATTAAATTCTCCAGAATTTTTAATGATTGCAAAGTGACACACAGAATGTGTTGTGTACTTCATAAAATTAAGTGAGAATGCATTCTTAGATCACACAGATATAGTGGGTTTTTTTTTAAAAGTTACCAAAATAATTTCCCAACCAATAATTATTTAAATGATTTTAATCCACTGAACTAGTCTAATGAGGGCTGCAGTATCTTCTAATTCATTCATTAGTGCCTGCCTAGCATATTCTCCTAATTCTTTTGACTTTGATCTCAAGTTTTTCCAACTACAGCTGAGAGATGGAATTCAGTCATAAGATCACATGATTAAAACATTCTGTACCCTGAATGCAAAGGCTGCTGTTGTGAACCATAGATTCTTCTATATTCATTTTGGTGAGAGAAACGACCAATATTCAATTGGACCAAGCTGTACTAGGAAGCAGCTGTCCATCCCATTTGTTATAACCCTGATTCCCCAGCCAAATTTGACTGAGTTGAACAAAGGGATGGTGCTAGAGGCAAAATAAAGCTATGCCAAGGGCGTTATGAAAAAAAAAATCTTTATTGGCAAGGAGATAGTAACTACAGAAGAATTAAGTGATTGGCATATAGAATAAGAAACTTGGCTTATTCTGAATTGCTATGGCTTTGGTGTAACTGCTTAGGGTAACTGATAGTTAGAACAATTAACCAGTGGAACAACCTGCCTCCAGAAGCTGTGAATGCTCCAACACTGGAAGTTTTTAAGAAGAGACTGGACAGTCATTTGTCTGAAATGGTATAGGGCAGGGGTGTCAAACCGCCAGCCCTCGGGCCGGATGCATCACCAGGAAACCGCGCCCACGCCATTGCCAGCAATGGGGAAAAAGCTCCGATACGTTGCATGACATCATGTTACGTCCCGAGTTTGACATGTCTGGTATAGGGTTTCCTGCCTGAGCAGGGGGTTGGACTAGATGACCTTCCAACTTTATTATTATTATTATTGGTGTAGTGCTTAAGACATCAGGCTAGAAATCTGGAGACTGTGAGTTCTACTTCTGCCTTAGGCACAAATCCAACTGGGTGACCTTTGGCCAATCATTGTCTCTCAATCCTGGGAAAACACAAGAGCAAAAATGTTGCCAAGAAAATTGCAGGGACTTGTCTGAGCAACTGCCAGAATTCAATAGTGACTCTAAGACCCACAAAAGCAAACAAGTACTAATGAGCATGAGTAGCAATATTCCTTGGTGTTTATCTGCTTTCCTGGCTTAACTTTTTGAAAGTTTTAAAAATATTTAACATATTTGGAAAGCTATCATGATATAAAGCGAAGCACTACCCTCTGCTATAAACGTCACTTCCATATTTAAGGAATAAAAATGGGAGATGACTCAAGCCTAATATTTTGTTTGGGCCAGAAATAAGAAAAAGATATAAGCTGAAATAGCAGGGAGCATGAATATCCTAACCCAGGGGTGTCAAACTCAATTTCATTGAGGGCCGCATCAGCATTGCAGTTGCCCTCGGGGGGGGGGGGNGGTTAACCTATTCTCCAAAGCACCTGAGGCCAGGACAAGAAGCAACAGATTGAAGATTATTAAAGAGATATCCAATCCAGAATCAAGGAGAAATTTCCTGACAGTGAGAACAATTATTCATTGGAATGGTTTGCCTCCAGAAGTTGTAGAGAAAGTTGAATACCACTTGCTTGGAATGGAATGGGATCTCCTGCCCGAGAAGGGAATTGGACTAGAAGACCTCTAACTCTGTTATTCTATGTTTCTATATAATTTGTGTGGGTAAGAACATTAGCTATTTCTTTACTTATTTAATTTACCAGTTGGGACAGTGGCAACTTCTAGTCCAGTGATGGCAAACCTTTTAGAGACCGAGTGCCCAAACTGCAACCCAAAACCCACTTATTTATCGCCGGGTGCCAGGTGGGCGTGGCCCACTGGGTGGACGTGGCTGTGGTGGTCATGGCAGATTGGGTGGGTGTGGCCAAGGTGGGCATGATCACCTCAATGTTGCTCGTGGGGAGGGATGCCTGTGGCGGCTGGGCAGGGTTGGGGGAGATCCAGGGGATCTCTGGCAGATGGGGCAGTGGGCAGGAGGCTCATGCTGCAGGGTGAGGCAAGGCAAGGCGAGGCAGGGTGGGGTGGGGGTGCCATTGTCACAGGGCAAGGTGAGGCAGGGGCTGGGGCGGCTGCTGCCTGACACCATCGGCCCCTGCACACACAGGCCAGTGAGCGCATGGGTGCTGGGATACATCCGGCCATGTGGGACCTCGGCGAGTTAGCAGGCAGCTGGTTGAAGAGGGATGGTTGCCAACTCCAGGGCATGGCATGCATGCCCACAGAGAGGGCTCTGAGTGCCGCCTCTGGCACACGTGCCATAGGTTCGCCACCACTGTTCTAGTCAATCTCAAAAACCTGAGCATGATCAGATCAGGCTTTATTTATTTGGGAGACCAGATTAAGAAGCTGAGAAAGTATCCTAGGAGAAGACAGTGGTGGTTCACATCTATATCATAGCCAAGAAAGTTACAAAGGCATGTTTACTGTCACCAGGAGTTGAGCACAACTTGAAGGGATCTTGATCTTTATTGACCTAAACTTTCTTTTCCCTTTCCTTTTGACTGAAGTGATGGAGAAGGCTTTTTTTTCCTTTCTCATTTCTTCAGGATTCCTGACAGCTGAGAGAGTGAGCACTAACTGAAAAAAAGAATAAATTCCATAAATTGTTGGGTTGCTGGCCTAGAAACCAGGAGACCAGGAATTCTAGTATACTTTAGGCACAAAAGGTGAATGGGTGACTTTGGGCCAGTCACTCTCTCTCAGTCCAATCCACCTCACAGACTTGCTGTTCTGAAGAAAATGGGAGAAGGAAGGAGTATTCAGTATGTCCTCTGCCTTAAGTTATAAAAATAATAAAGGCGGGATAAAAAAGAAATCTAAAAAATAAAAAAACATGCTGTAATTTGCAGGTATTCAGGAAGTGTGCAAATTGAATAACTTTGTATTTAAATAAAAACCAGATGAATTTGTTTCACATTGCCCTTCTTTGCTTATGATGGGATGTTGCATGTTTTTATAATGGTTGCTAAGGCATAATATTATGGTCTTCACTTTGTGTCCTTATCTCACTGTAGCAGGGCCGGATAGATATAAAAGAAAAAAAAATACTAGCAAAGAAATAAACTGTAGAAAGAGAAAGCAGAATGTAGGCAACAAACAGGCCGGCATCTCTGCAGTCAGAAAGCCACATCTAATAGCACTACAGCATAGATAACTTTAAAGTGGTTCTTGCGTTGCTATAGAAACAACATGTATGAGAACCACCTTCAGGATTCACTCAAGGGGCCTTCCATTTTAGATTACATGCTGTATAAATTCCAGCAAAGATATTTTTTTTAAAATGAAATCAAGAATGTCGTGCCAGGACATTCACAGTCAGTGTGAGAAAAGCCTTGGAGATTAAGTATTTCCTTCATTTCATCCCTAATACATGTCTCTTACGGTATAACATTTGTATCTTGGCAACTGGCTGGAGAATTCTGGGAGTTGAAATCCACACATTTTAAATTGTTGAGATTGAAAAACACTGCTCTAGAGCACCTTTTCCCAGATATATTGTCTATGAGGTTGAGACACACTGCATTAAACAAAATGCTGAAGAGGCTATCTTGCAAGGAAAAATTCCTAGGAGAGTAATACTGTGTCCTACCTTGAATCACTGTCAGTTTCTCTTTTGTTATAATGGGCATGTGCAGATCAGGATTTACTGTACTTCAAAAGTGCAACACAAAAATCTGAAAACTGATTTGCGCTGCCTTCTGAAAGTTCTCTTTCTTTTGGCCCCAACACTAAATAATATTTGTTTGGATTGAATATACTTTTGAACAATAAAACTAGTTATTTCTAGAAGTGTTTCTATCGGGATTAAAATATGCCTGTTGGGTTGCTTTGATGCAAATAATAATCACTAGATTGTTAAAAAGCAAAGATGGCATGCAGTCTTCATTGCAGAGGGAAGCTTTATCAGTGTGTCTTGAGCTCAGAAATCAGTCAGCTGTAGCAGCCTAAGGGGAAAAAGGGTAGCTATGTACCATTGTCTTCTGATTCTAAGCTTTTATATTACACTAGAGCATTTCAAAACTGCACCCAAATTTAAAAAGACTTGAGGGAAATAGGAAGTCTGATAAATCACCATTCCAAGCTATGAGATTTGATCCAGAGCAAATGTTTAAGACAACTGAGCTCAGCATTATCAGGCAGGCCCCCTCCATATTTCACTCTTACATTGTGAATTGAAGCAGCAGCAGGCAAAGGAAGAAAAAGATTTGAGTGGGGGGGGGGAGAGAGATTGACAGTTAATTGGAAATGTTGCATCTGCTGCATATGCAAAGTACATAAATATTTATATCCTGAAGGCTGACTTTTGGATGTGCTCCTAAGTAATAAGAGAAAATTTTATTTTGGAATAAGAATTCTCTCCTCACTCTCACTGTAGTAAGCATAAAAAGGGTATTATTAATATTCCCTTGAATGGGAGCTTTCTGCCCTATGTGTTGCTTTTGTGAATTTGATCCAGCTGACCTCAGTAAGAATCACACTGGATTTTTATTTTGAACAAGAAAAACAAGCTATAAAGAAATGGATAAGATCCGTGTATAAATATGAGGGATTGCGACAGAGAGAAACTATAATGACTCAAAGTGCCTGCTGATTTATTGATTGGGAGGGGAGGGTTGTTAATCTTTTAAAAAAAACTATTCTAATCAGAATAGGGATTCATCACTAGATAACATCCAGTGTTTTATCTAGAAATCAAAATCCTCATCAGCTACGATTTAAAAAATGATGCTTAGTTGAACAAAGGAAAGAAAAAGCAGGAGAATAGCATTTCCCTGAGAACAGGGAACTTCAGAAATGTGCAACCTAGCCGAACTTGGGGACACCTGGAAGTGCTCCACCTGGAACGTGGTGTATAGTTTGAACTGAGTTTGTTTATTTTCCCTTCGGTGGAACTATGTGATGCTTGTTATTTATTTCACTTTTATATATATATTTAATCTTATGGAATTGGATAGGCTTGGAACCTTATGGAATAGGATATATAAGCCATTCTGCCTGAGTTACAGGTAAAATGGCATATAAGCCCAATGAAATAAATGAATTATCCCTTGTAATACAATTTTTTAAGTAAATATGAACATATAATAACACAAGGTACTGTTGCATCATTAGAATTAAAATTGTTCTTTAGTTTAAATAACATTTAGCTGTCCAGGGGTCACCCTTTCACTGAACACTATATCAGGTTACTAATTTATTATGGCATTAAGCTTTTGTGGATAATGGAGTAAACATGTAAAAATAATACGAGATGAAGATGGAGACAGAGATACAATATGATATATGATATGATATTGTTGAAAGAAATAATAATAGAAAGAAGGCCATAAGAATGATCTATAGGGAGTATGAACAAAATCATAAGATATAAAGCAAGTTTTTGTCCTGAACATCTAATGTGGCTTGAACATTGTTTGAACTGTAAGAAATACAGTTAATTTTCTACTGAAAATTAATTATGTTGCTTCAAGGAATATTAGCCTTATATTTGAATATTAGGCCAAAGCCAATAATGAGAAGGAATGATGTGCAGGTAAAGAGGTGAGCTCATAGAGCATTTAATACAGCACCTTTTCCATTTCTGCACTGAACAGAAAAATGCCATGGGTTGCTGTGGGATAAGTGAAGTTCTTTTTCCAGCTCCCAGCAAGCCCATCATTGTTCTGAATATCTCCCAGCAGCCCCTTCTTTTGAAGGGAACCATGGATCAGGATTCAAGACTAAAATTCAGATGAGATTAAAAGAACACAGAGGAGGAGGAGGAAGGAAAGGAGGAAGAGTAGGGATGGGGAGAGCTTTGGGGTGATATTAAAATTTTTTGATAACTTCCCTTATCATTTTATCTAATATATACCAAATCATCCCTAAATGAACATATATCTTAATTGATAAATGTTAAGTAACTATTAAATTAATAATCAGATTTCTGATTTACATAAGAAACCCTAATACCACTATACATGTCTATAGTATTTTAAAACTAAGTAAACATTTCAAGAAATTGATTGTGTAAGTTATATATTCCCTGCTTCCCTATTTGTAATCATATTAGATACATTAGTTTAATGATAAACAGAAGTGCCAAGCAGAATGTATTCACAGTGTGGTTAAAAACACTAACTTCTCATCAATCTTACTTCATATCCATATCTGCATATAACAGGGTTGCAATGACAGGGAGGGAAATATATTTATTTTCTTCCCTTCTTTATATGATCTTCCCCAGCATAGTGTGTTTTATATCAGGAATGTACATCCTCTGTTGGTTCAAGTGCCAAAACAGAATATTGCATAGTATGTCAGGGACAAAAGTGTGTGTGTGTGTGTATGCGCGCGCGCATGTGTGTATATGTATATATGTATGTATGTATGTATGTATGTATGTATGGATAGATAGATAGATAGATAGATAGATAGATAGATAGATAGATAGAGGGGGGGGGAGAGAGAGATCTCAGGCTATTCTCTTTCAAGATAAGCTGTGTTATTTGGAGTGCAGAAAAAAGTAAAAAAAATAGGCATCAGAGAAGAATGCTAAAAGGAAATTAGCTAAAATCATCCCACTATATAGGGAACAATAATGGCATTTTTCCAATAATCAAGCATAGATGCTGTCTTTATACATATTAAATGAGCAGCATACTCTCTCCAGAAATAAAACACAACCATCTTTTAACATTTATCTTGTTATATCTATATCTATTATATAATCTTTATCATTTTTTTTAGCATTCTCACAACTTTTAAGATTTTCTTTTCAGGAATTTTTCCTTGGATCCTAAAATTTATAGCCATCACCCTAAACTCTAAAATTCAAACAAGGGACCAACAATTTGGTCCTATCAACTCTGGAGGGAAGCTCTGGTAGTTACAAAAGGGATCCTTTCAGTTTAAACATGCTTGCTAGTTCTTTCTCTTTTTTTGCATACTGATTTTCCGGCTTTGAGATTGCAAACCTCAACAGCCCAAGCCAGTTTAGCAGCGATTCGGGTAATGTGATTAGTAGTGTAACATATCTGTAGGGTACTAGATGGAAAGGACTAACAAAACAGTCTTTCGTGTCTCAATTTTACACATGAGAAAAGAGGAGGGTATAGGTAAAAAAAAAAAGACACCTGTCCTGTTTTATCATACTTTAGTCATATCATTGTTTCGATCTTCAATTCTGACATGGTGGACTTTTTTATTCTGCTTAATTCCGTTCAGTCAGGGCTGGTGTTGCATGCAATCCTTTCCTCCATAATCCTTTCCTACCATTTGCCTCTCCCCCCAGCCCTCTCCCCCCAGTTTCTTCCCCTAATACTCCGTAGCTCAGGACAAAATTTTATTTTTATCAAACAAATTTTCCTGTGGGATTAATTCTTTGACTTTCCATTTTCTTCCTGTTTCTATGGAAACTGCAACTGGTTCATATGTGTCGTAACCATAGCAACCATTATGGCTGAAGTAGATGGTATGTGTTTTAAAGATGCAATTAAATAAGAATTAGATTAGCATCACTAGTGCCATGTGTGGAGCAAAACCTGCTGTGGCTGTTACACATTTGATGGAGACCATTTTTGAAAATAATCATACCCTTTTCCCATTTCTCTCCAATTTTTATTCTACTGGTAAAACTAGACTTTGCCTTTTTTTTCCCCAAAAAAGATGAGCACAAGCAGAGTAAATGGATGTCTCCCTGTTACAGACAGAAGCTGCTGGTAAAACAACTTCCAGGATTGAGAAAAATTAGCCCTTTACCAATGAGGGAAGAAATTACTTAGGAGTGTAGATTCTAGGTTCCTTAATTCTCTCATGCTCTCTTAATGAGTAACTGAAATGATTAAATTCTCCAGAATTTTTAATGATTGCAAAGTGACACACAGAATGTGTTGTGTACTTCATAAAATTAAGTAAGAATACATTCTTAGATCACACAGAGATCTAAGAGATCTAACAATCTAGTGATTTTTTTTAAAAAAGTCACCAAAATAATTTCCCAACTAATAATTATTTAAATTATTTTAATCCACTGAACTAGTCTAATGAGGGCTGCAGTATCTTCTAATTCATTCATTAGTGCCTGCCTAGCATATTCTCCTAATTCTTTTGACTTTGATCTCAAGTTTTTCCAACTACAGCTGAGAGATGGAATTCAGTCATAAGATCACATGATTAAAACATTCTGTACCCTGAATGCAAAGGCTGCTGTTGTGAACCATAGATTCTTCTATATTCATTTTGGTAAGAGAAACGACCAATATTCAATTGGACCGAGCTGTACTAGGAAGCAGCTGTCCATCCCATTTGTTATAACCCTGATTCCCCAGCCAAATTTGACTGAGTTGAGCAAAGGGATGGTGCTAGAGGCAAAATAAAGCTATGCCAAGGGCATTATGAAAAAAAAATATCTTTATTGGCAAGTAGATAGTAACTACAGAAGAATTAAGAGATTGGCATATAGAATAAGAAACTTGGCTTATTCTGAATTGCTATGGCTTTGGTGTAACTGCTTGGGGTAACTGATAGATAGAACAATTAACCAGTGGAACAAGCTGCCTCCAGAAGCTGTGAATGCTCCAACACTGGAAGTTTTTAAGAAGAGACTGGACTGAAATGGTATAGGGCAGGGGTGTCAATCCGCCAGCCCTCGGGCCAGATGCATCACCAGGAAACCGCGCCCACACCATTGCCAGCAATGGGGAAAAAGCTCCGATACGTTGCATGACATCATGTTACGTCGCGAGTTTGACATGTCTGGTATAGGGTTTCCTGCCTGAGCAGAGGGTTGGACTAGATGACCTTCCAACTTTATTATTATTATTATTATTATTATTATTATTATTATTAATAATAATAATAATAATAATAATAATAATAATAATATAACTAATTTAAGCAGCAGAAAGCAAAGTGGCAGAAAGCCAGTTTGGTGTAGTGCTTAAGACATCAGGCTAGAAATCTGGAGACTGTGAGTTCTACTTCTGCCTTAGGCACAAATCCAACTGGGTGACCTTTGGCCAATCATTGTCTCTCAATCCTGGGAAAACACAAGAGCAAAAATGTTGCCAAGAAAATTGCAGGGACTTGTCTGAGCAATTGCCAGAATTCAATAGTGACTCTAAGACCCACAAAAGCAAACAAGGACTAATGAGCATGAGTAGCAATATTCCTTGGTGTTTATCTGCTTTCCTGGCTTAACTTTTTGAAAGTTTTAAAAATACTTAACATATTTGGAAAGCTATCATGATATAAAGCGAAGCACTACCCTCTGCTATAAACATCACTTCCAAGAATGCATGTAGACACCATGGGCATATTTAAAGAATAAACATGGGAGATGACTCAAGCCTAATATTTTGTTTGGACCAGAAATAAGAAAAAGATATAAGCTGAAATAGCAGGGAGCATGAATATCCTAACCCAGGGGTGTCAAACTCAATTTCATTGAGGGCCGCATCAGCACTGCAGTTGCCCTCGGGGGAGGCGGGGGTGTGTGGCCTACTGGGTAGGTGTGAACAGAGTGGGTGTGGCCTATTGGGTGGGCATGGTCAGCTCTACTGTCAATGCTGCTAATATTGAATATTCTTGCTTTGACAATATATGCAGAGCTGTCTGGTATTTTTAGAGTTAAATCAGGTGACAGCGAAAGGGGAGGAGAATATAAGGAAAGCCCGGGAAAAAGAAATGGAAGTGAATCTTTGCCTCCAAGTTAATTGGAAGATGTGAATCATGACCCCAAAATAGGGGAGGGGAAATGCCTGGAATGTTATGTGCAAAGGAAGGGAAATTCAGATCTTAGCATTCCACCATGCCATGCTGACACTCTGTAATACTAATAAAGGCTTTTTAGGTTAAAAAAATGCCTGAAAGTTCTTTGAAGTGTTTCGTTAATCAGACACATGACATCTACATTGTTCACGTCAAGGGTGCTTGTGGGGGCCTGGGCAGGAGTGGGACAGATCTGAGGGTCTCTGGCAGAAAGGGGTGGGACCGGGGCAAGTGTCAAGGCATGGTCCACTGGAGGAGCCTCACTGCCTGCTGAAACCCCTCCACCGGAACCCATCAAGCTGGATATGTGAAGTAGGCAAGGGCCATTTGCTGGCCACTTCCAGGCGATGGTGCATTTCTTCATTCCTCACAAAGGGTGACACTTCCCCAGCATGCACCCAGGGGGTGGGACCGACACGGCAGGGGCTGGTTCCTCGCTGTTTCCAGATGGCCTTGTGGAGCTAAGACTGAATGTGTTTCAGCACAAAATTGTACATTGGCTCCCAGCCGGCCTGGGCCAGGGCCAAGGCAGTGGGGGACGTTCCCTCACTGTTTCCAGGATGGCTTCGCGGGCCACATGAAACCACTTCGCGGGCCGCATCTGGCCCCCGGGCCTTGTGTTTGACATATCTGTCCTTACCAATACCAAACAGTTGCCTTGCTATGATTTAAAAGGTTTTGCTTGCTTGCTTGCTTGCTTTGCTTAACATGCTTTGCCTATTCTAAAAATATGTTTCTTCTCAGGTCACTGCTATTGATTTATGATGTATATTAGTCTTTCCCAATGTGATGGGCTTTAGATATGTAGGAACTACAGCAGCTATTCTGGTGGAAAATATTGGCACTTCTCCCTGCAATACCTCTGGAGATCACAGGTTAGAGAACCCTGGTCTATGTTTGGGTTGACTGGCTTCTGTTTGGATTGTCTGTAAGTTAACTGTGGGGGAAAAAACATTTTGTGCATTTTTCATATGTATTTTCTATAAGTATCTTTCCTCCAGTATGGCACCCAGATAAACGGACAACAAGGCTGAAAAATGTTGGACCTTGTCAGGCCAAACTGAAGAGCACTAGTTTGGGAAAGGTTGCTCTAGATTCATGTTCACAATTTCACACAGGCTCTTCAGTAGGATTCGTGTACTATCATGTATTATACTAGGATGGTCCTCTTGCTACTATCTCTGCTGCTTTGGACAGCATCCTCCTTTGCAAGAAATTAGCAGGTGTTAGCTTCTCCTATCCTGTTGCTTTCCTGTCATGTACTTCATTAAATATTTGCTCGAGATCAGAGATAATTTAAAATGAAGATATTGGCAACCTTAAAAATATTAATCTTCTAACTGAAGAAGCTTCTGGACTATTTTGTCTTCAAGATCAGCAACCACATTCTCCTTAATAACATCACTAGGAGCATTTTAAATATGTGTTGGATATTCTTCAGTCCACAAAGCAAGGTTGCATTTACATCTTTAATGCTCTTTGGAAAACAGAGCTGTAGCTAAATCAAGCTGGTCCAGTCCCATCTTGCAGTGAGCAATCATAACAAAAAATTGATATTGTCCTTCTACAATGTCACTTTTACCCCCAAGGTGATACTGTATGTCCCAGAAATGTTGGAACTAGTATTCCCAGATTTCCCAGCCAATATGGCTATCGGGAAATTCATGGAATAGGTGACTCAATCCATTCTCATCATAATCATGCAACAACAAAGAGGTTTGTTTCTCCAGTTCTTTTTAAAAAGTGATTTCTTTCTACTGTTTGCATTTAATGCTGTATTTACAAGTGCACCCATGTAGATCTCTCTACATGCAGTAGGAGGTTTTTACTACCTTGTCCTTTAATAACAGACTGGGCTAGGTAGACAATTCAAACCGAGCGAACTATCTGAGTGTAGATAGGCTAATATACTCTGCATGTGAGTGGTGAGCACTGGGGTTTTTTTTAGATTTACATTCTTCAGGAGAGGGAGCTATTCTTCCTTCCTGTGTATTTACCAACAGCTGTTTTCCTTTCCCTTATATTTTTCTTCTTCTGCCTTTGCGATCAAAATCTACCTAGGTTAGATTGATAATTGGATATTTTACCTCCAGGTATCTATTTTTTGGTTTATTTCCATCTGTCTCTCTTTTTTAAAAATGAGGTTAGTTTTCTACACATCAGGGGAAGACCAGGTTGGCAGAGAGTGCCGTAAGACCATGTTTATTGGACAACCAAATTAGACTTATTTCTCCTGCGAAAAGTGCTTCTATTAGGTGACATCTATTCTGCCAGCTTAATCCATCAAAGTATTAAATTTATACATAAATAAATATCTTTATTATTGTAATAGCAGAACAAATGGGAAAGAGAAAGGGCTCACATATTCCTCAGTGCTTTCATACCTACTCTTTACAATTGTGTTTTAAAACATTCTAGGTAGTTCTGATGCAATTCTGCCAGAAAATTGGTTGTTTGTCTTCTAATAGTTGAACTGCTATATTGAGAAAATACAGCATGAGTGATCTGAAAAGCAAAGGCAAGAGGAAGGCATGCAAAAGTCATCCAAGTAAGGCTTTTGACAACAGTACAAGATACATACTACAGTAGTACTATATATCACTAGCTTGTGATTTTCTTTGCATCTAGCATGATGTTATTGAGGTTCCTTCACGTAATATCCTTGCTGCAGATATCAAGGGGCAATCCTTGATAGTAAAAGTCAGCATGCTGAAGTCATATGTCAAAAATATAACATCCTCAGCAAAAAATTGATATGCCACTGCTGCTATACTGCAGAAAAGTAGTACAAGCCCAAGGTGACCTTGGCTGAGGCAGAAATCAAACCAGGAATGCCTATTTTATACCTTACACTGTGTCCATTATGCAATACTAGTGTGTTCACCTATTGCTTTTCCCGATATGGTGCTTCCTGGGTCTGCTGGCTAGGAATTGTGGAAGTCAAAGTTGAACCCATCTGGAGAGTACCAGATTTGGGAAGTTTGATCTATTGTCTCTCTAGGTCACTGTTTCTCAACCTTCACAACTTTAAGACTTCAATTCCCAGCATGCTGGCTGGGGAACTCTGGGAGTTGAAGTTCATACATCTTAAAGTTGCCAAGGTTGAGAAATACTGCTTGATGGTGTTGTTTACTGTTTAATTTACTGGGGAAATGTGTGCCAATGTGTGCATATGTGGGTTTATTTTTTATTTTTTGCTTCAGAGAAGGTTGATCTCTACTAAGAATGTTGTCTATAGTATAACCAGCTTTTTCTTGATAAAAAGAAAATCTGGAGCTCTCTAAATCTGTTGGACCAGAACGCCTACAATCCATAGCCAGAGTGGCTGAACAAATGTTAAGTGTTCTCAGGCAGAAAGAGGTGGCACTGGTGAAAAGGAATAACCTCTTGTTCCCCTGAAGTGTGTTCCTGACCTTGTCTTCATTTAAGTAGCCAGTGGTTTTCTATTTCCCATTTGCAATATGATAAAAACAACTGGGACATAATTTGGGATAACTGCTATGTGACTTGTTTCAGCCTCTGGAAAAAAATCAAAGATGGACTACTTCATTTGATATCTCATTACACAGTTATTCAGCATTTGAGGATTTGCAGCTGAATGAAAACATGTGGCCTCAGCGGTGATGTGGAATTATATCTGTGATGGCTCCATTCACATATACAAATTCCAATTTGATGCTATAGCCATCAAGTGATGAGCAAGATTGTATGAAAGAAGCATTGCTCTTTGTCCTGACACCAGATATTATTCCTCCTTTTCAGAACGAAGCAAATGTCCTGTTTGGCTGACTGAGCTGTTAGTCATGTCTCAATGAGATATGGTGAGATAATGATGATACCGGCGTTTTGCCTGCCTTTCATCTCTCCTTGATTTCACATTGAGAAGCTGCAAGCAAAAGCAGTGTGGCAATTGCTTCATCCAAATTCTACTCAGCATCATTCATACATTTCCTCATCAACATACACATTTTGTTCACTTTCATTTAGCAAAAAACCTGTAAACTGCTGTGATTCTTTCAGGTTTTCATTCTTTTTTCATCCCATTTTTCTTTCAGAGAAGTGGAGGGAGGAGTGTCATTTGTTAAAGAAGACTATCTTCTCTCAGTCCTGCTCAGAACTGTTCCTAATCAATATGTATCTCATATCTTCAGGGCAGTGTATGACAAAGTGCAAGGGAAAGGACAATTCAGTAGTCTGAAGTATGCGGCATTTTACCTGCAAAGGAAAACTACAGTATAGAGAAGATGCTCATGGAACGAAAAAATAGATGCATTATTTTAGTGGGACTAACTAAAGTGCCTGATTTTTAATGTGTACCTGTGAAAATAATGATGCCATATAATCCAATGTGCCAACTGGGTTCTTCTGCCTTAGCTTCCCTTTCTCCAAACAAAGAAGTATAGATTTGGGGAGATGACGGGGGGGGGGGCGCAGGGAGGAAGGAGGGAGTTGTTTTGTGATCTCTACAGTTTCTAGTTATTTTGCAGGAAATGGAGAGGGCTGCCAATTTGCTGTTTCTTTCTCTGGTATTAAATTGTAAAGCCCCCCTGGGTCTTCCAATGGGCCTGGCTTCTATCTTCATCACTGGAGCAATGATACCGCACTGCGGGGGGGGGGGAACAGCCTTCTCAGTTCCCAGGGGAACAAACTGCTCATCAGAAGGACTGGTATCCAGGCAACCAGCTTCCCCTGCCTGAGACAAGCAGGAACAGCTGGGAAGTTGGAAACAAGGAGGAGATGCTCCTGTAAAAAGAATAGTGGGGAGGGGTGACTGGAGGAGGGAGGGAGGAAGTTGCTATTTCGGGCTACCTTTTTCTGCCCTATCGCACATGCAATATTAGCCCCAGCTATAAGGGCCAACACTTAACCAAGATAGTGTTTGTGTGCATAATATTGCTCTGATTCTGGCAAGATACGATAGTTTCACATATACCTTTTTTTTAAATTTACCTGTGAGTCAGGGGAAATGCCTCCTAGGACTGTTGAGGATAAATTCATACAGTTTGAAGCTCTATATGCGGAAAAAAATAAAGTATTTCCAGCAAAGGACTTTTAGGGGAATATGCTCTTAAGCAAAGTGCATTTCCCTTCCCGTTGCATGGCTTAGCTGAGCATCCTCATCAGGGAAAAAGGCATTCAGATCAGAAAGCCCACCTGAAAATTAAGAACTCCTTTGTAACCTTATGGAAAGATGGGGGAGGGAAAAGAAGAAGAGAGGGAACACCCATCGGTGTTGTCATCTAAATATCAAATTCTTTACTTTTGTATCATTCCAAAAGGCAGAGCTTAATAAGGGCACAAATGGCATGGACAAATTCTGTCCGTGAGAGGACGGGGTGTGTGTGTGTGGGGGGGGAAGTGAGGGTGTCAACCTATTTTTTCCAAAGCATCTGAAGGGAGGACAAGCAATGGATGGAAACTAATCAAGAAGAGAACCAATCTAGAATTAAGGAGACATTTCCTATCAGTGAAAACTATTAATCAGTGAAACGACTTGCCTCCAGAAGTTGTGGTGCTCCATCACTGAAGATTTTAAGAAGAGATTGGACAGCCATTTGTCTGGAATGGTATAGGGTCTCCTGCTTGAACAGAGGGTTGGACTGGAAGACCTCCAAGGTTCCATTCAACTCTGTTATTCTGTTAGCACACATGTAGCCATTATATCTTTTGGCACCCAAATAACAGCAATGCTTGAAAGGTTAATTGCATGACTAAAAAAGCTTTACTCTTACACCATATTATCCATGCAAGGTTTGTCACATAAGCACAATGTACATTATCATTTGATGAAATACAATTAACTTTTCATTATTTTTGTAAAGTATTTTGTAATGCTATGCAATAAAACCTGAAGGAATTAACAGGAATTTTCATGACAATAAATAAAAATTAATGCATTCTAAATAGAGTACTCTATACTATTATTAGCTTTTAGGTGATATGTGGATATATGTAGGTAGCATGTTATCTCATTAAAAAAAGCCATTGTTCATGTGCATAAGAAAAAATAGGTTTTGGCATATGATGTTGTGAAAAATATTTGTATTAAAGAGATGATGATGATTTGTAATAATAATAATAATAATAATAATAATAATAATAATAATAATAATAATAATAATAATAATAATAATAATAATAAAGTTGGAAGGGACCTTGGAGGTCATCAAGTCCAACCCCCTGCTCAGGCAGGTAACCCTATACCGTTTCAGACAAATGGCTGTACAGAATGTTCAAATATTCAAAGCTTACTACATCTATCTCTTTAAATATCATATAATATATGATGTGATATATGATATGATATAGTGCAATATAATAATATGGAATCAATTATTGTTATGTTATTTGGAGAGGGTGTAAATGGCTTACTACATCTAGTGAGTTCATGGCAGAGGCAGATCTGAAATGAGAACATCCTAATGTTTAAGTCAATTGCTTTTTTAACCAATTAAACATGTTTTCAAGTGCAAAATATAACAACACTAATGCGCAATGAGGCTTCTCCTAACATGATATTCCTCAGATATTCAAGCTCTTTAATTCTCAGCTGGCATGGTCATACAATTCAGCAAAATCCTCACAGGACATAGCACCTCATCTTTTTAAAAAAAACTGATTGTTAGGTATACCAAGTATTTTTTTTTAAAAAAAGAAAAAACCCAAACCTGACAAAAATGACACAGATTTCCCTATGACAGTTATATAGGAGGAGGTGGCATTAAAAATATATTGTCATTCTGCAGATTGTTTGTGGGTCATGTTAGATGGAAGTGATTTTGCATGGTCATGTTCATGAAATCAACAGAAGCTGAGTTGACCTGAAGGAGATGTTATTTTATACTATTTTTCTAGAAGCCCATGGTAGAAGGGAAGGGAAGTTACAGTAAGTTAAGGTTAGTATTAATAGAGATACCTCCTACTGGGAAAAGGAACTTAGATGTGGAAAAAAGACATGAAAATCTGCTCCCTGCCTCCTTACATTCACAGTGTAGGAGTGTTATTAAGAATAACATGGACAATGGATCAGTGACCAGCCATTGTGTTGCTAATGAAGCTGTGGGAGTGTTTATCATTTTTACTGCATAGCTGCTCTTCACGCCCCCTTGGATTGTGTTATTGACACTGTTGCCAGGAAACTTTGTGCTCCTTAGTTTTGGTCTTCTTAAACAGGTAACATTGAGGAAACATCTATTATACTACCTGCATTTTATCCCTAGAGTGTTCTCCCTCCCTTGCTTCCAGTCTGCTGCAACTTTGTGTTACGTATAGATGTGTCTTTGTGTATGGACGTGACCTTATACAAGTCAGAATGAATGATTATGCGTAAATATGGGTGGAAGAGAAAGGATTCAAGAGTAATCCCATTTTTTTATGCTATTGTTAGATTTAGCATAAGTCGTTAGAAGCAAAATAAAGCAGATAATACCACCAAAAGAGCTGGCATACAGGGCTATCTTAATTAAAACAGGGGGAGGGTTTAGATAGGGTTTTTTACCATTTGTTCATTTCTTTATTAATTTTAAGTATATACTTCTGAACCCCTGCCCCCTCAGAAAATATGCGCATTCCTTTTAAGATCATATGTGGATAAGATGCAGAAGCATACTTGTGTCCTCCATATGTTTCCACCACTTTTTGCCACCAGCTATATTGTGCAGGTCCTGGCCACTCTGATAGGGAAGTACTTCTAGGGGGGTTTCCCCCTCTTGTAGTATTTCTTGCCTCTTTCCTGATAACTGAGAGATTTCTTGCAGGCCTTGCCCACATCAAAGTGCCTTTCCACACTTTTCTGGTGAAATTCTACTGACCAATCCACCAACTGCCTTTGCCAACATATATAGATTGACAGGCTTTGGCAGGAACATTCCAGCACTAAAAATAAAAGTGTGACTCAAGTATGAACCAGCCAGAGGCCTTTCACCTACCCTCTCCTCTTCTTTCTGCCCTTTACCTTTCCCCTCCACATACAAACAAACATATGCAGCAATCACCTAGAGGACAAATGTTCCCATGAGAAGTCCAGTTATAGCTCCTCACCCTTCCCCTCTGGTGCTCTGCTGCCAGGAGCTGCAGCTACTGAAAAACAGTAGCGGAGAAAATAGATACCTCATCCCAGAAACAACCTTAGAGCAGCTCTTTGAAACATGTTGGAGTCTAGATGAAAGACAGTGGTTGAATCATGTCCTGTGTTAATCAGAGGAGTTTCATTTTAGTATTCTTTCCTTTATTCAGCGTATATATTTGCCGACCTGTTAACCTCTAGATCTGTTGGACTGCATTTCCTCTCATCCCCATCAGAATTGCTCAGTGGTCAAATAGAGATGGTAGCAGTTGTAGGCCAATATATGAAGTGATCTAGTGATAAATGGTGATTTAAGTGGTCCTGGTTATATCCAAAAGGGAAATGACTGTGAAGTTAAGATGACTAAAACCAGGGGGTTTTTTGTCATAGAACGCACCGGAACAGAGTTCTGGCATCTTTTTTCGACGGATTTTCCAGAGTTGTGTTCTTTTCTTATTGTTGCCCTTCCTACCCTCGTTTGCTTTTGAACATGAACCGCTGACAGTACAGTGCAAACAACATTTTTATAGTGGCATGAGAAGTCTTTCACAGCTCATCTTTCTCCACTTTCAAAAGGCCTCCTGCTTGCTAGGCAATGATGATACCCAACAACCACATATACATCCCTAGGTTTGTGATGTTTGAGGATGTATAAAGGTGAGTAAGCTTTGGTTAATAAAAAAAACACTCAGGGTTGAGCAGCACATGTTAGAGGGCACCTAATAGATCATTGGCATATAATAACTCTTTTTAAGCAAATAATGTGAAATTAACCCTCACCAATTTTAGCACAGAAGATTCAATGTTGTTTAAGACTGGAACCCTTTGCTTTTGGATTCTGCACTCTGGTGCCATAGTAAATTCTCACATCTGAATAAACATTCCCAGGCTCGCACTATATGCTACTAAATATAAACATGTCAAAAAACCTAGGAGTTTTTTGAAACAAACATTGTTAACCAAATTCAGCAAAAACATTTTTACAGAATTCATTTTAATACGATTGGTTCAGATAATCTCAGAATAACTGTAGAATACCGGATTCTTCTGCCTAACTGCGTATTTGCTAACTCAGAGACAGCCTCCATCATCATCTTCCAAACTTCCATAAATACAGAAAGGGCACATTAGTCTTCTATAAGGGAATGCACAATTCAAATTTTCTGTAATATCTGATTTAGACCTTTTGAGACTGTGTCACCAAAACTGAGCTGCAGAAGAACTGATTTCAGTCTTAATCCTACCATCACCTCCGTAACTGTTGTCTAAAGACCCCAACCTACAAGAAGATTCCCACCCTTATTCTATAGAGGTGATTTAAAATATAGCATAACAACGTTTTACAAGAAATCTATCATTTTTTTTTAAAAAAATTATATGTTGTACCTAGAAAATTTTTGTAATCTTTGCCTTTTTGAATGATCCCACCAAGTATCTGGGAAAAACTGTCGCTAGTGAACGATATGAGAGATTTCCTTAGCAACAATTTCATATTTTGCAACTTTTCCATTTTGTATGAAGCCCAAAATCCAGACAGCAGTTATCTGCAAAACAAAACCAACCAAATAATAAAAACAGACCTATATGGACTGTTATGCAAGTCATTCCCTAGACTATTTCACTATTAATAAGGATCCCTGTAGGTACGTTTCCACTGTTCCATATGGTGATCTGTGATGTCTTGTGTATTAAACAGCACATTTGAATCTTAAAAAGAACTGATTGTTTGGAAGTCTTCTCAAGGTACATTCTTGTAGAAATCACTGTCACTTTTACCCACTGGATGGAAGCTCCTTTCTCCAGCTAAAGTACCTGTCCTAAGCATAATCCTTTATGGAATGGTACATACAACCCATCTCAGCTGGCATCTGAAAAGCTAGAGCACAGTAAATGTGCTTGTTCTTCTGTGCCCGTATTTGCACTGCCACAGACTCTATGCAAATCTCTTTAAGCTGCTTCTGTAGAAATGGCATTTGTAAGACAGAGCCCCAAGGTGTTGCAGCCAAACATGGTGTTAGTGATTATTTTCTAGCAGGTAATTTGGAGCAGATTGTGACTTCATAAAGGAACCGAGCATCCATAAAGAGAGATTGTAGCTGCAGTAAGTTGGCAAAATTCCACAACCTAATGTTTTATTTTTTAGTGCAACAAAATGAGCATCAGTGGAGTAGAATAATATAGCTCTCCTGTTTAGGAAAGTGAAATATAAAAATTCATTATTTATTGAGTGCCATCTGTATGCTAGGCACACAGAACTGACAGAAAGAGGGGGAGAGAATCTCTTCAGCCTTGGCTGCAGGAGGCAATTATTCCTAACATTTTGTCTAGCACTAAAGGTAAAGATAGTTTTACCGTTTGCTCTAAGAATTATATAGGGCACTTGTGCTATGGAATGCCCTGTAGAATAAACCTAGCACAAAGTATGCATTTAATGCTCATTGATTTGGCAAATCCTCCAAATAGATATGAAGTAAATTCTATAAGATAGGGATTACAGTGTTAAACTATGAAGTTGCCTATTCAGCTTACAAACTGCAAGGAAACGCCTCTGCACTGAGGACATGTTTCATATTTTTTTTCATATTGTGGGGAAAGGGGAATGTTACACATTTGAGCATATAATGTTTATGAATTAAGAAGTGCACACAAATACATAGACGCTAATGTCTGTGCACATGTGATCTCTGCCCCACAATGGACATGACACATATACTACTCAGGACCAAAAACGCTTGTCGCAGTGTGCTCCATCCTAATCTTACTCATTTTGAGTCTATAGATGCAGCAAAGGGTACCATGTTTTGGTTCTATCCAAGCTCTGGGAACAGGTGAACATTTGCCTCAAAGGGAAAATAAGCAATACAAGTTCTGGAGAAAATCTCTACCCCACCCACCCCAAAACTGAGGTGGAAAAGATTTCTCAGTAACCCTTCTTTTGAAGAGCTAATCTCAGGAAAACTGGGTTTAGAGTTCAAAAGTTCATACCCAGCAGTGTAGCCTCTTACAGTATCTCAAGAGTCCTCTACTGCAGAAGTTTGTGTTCTAGACTAGAGGACAGGTGGAGGTGGCTTTTCAAAGCAGCCCTTGACCTCAGGCTCCCTCCCTTTATATGGAGAATCATCAATGAAAATAATTTTAAATTGTCGTGAGTTGCTCAAGAGACAATCTGAATTTTTATGGACTTTTGGCAAATAACTTGGATCATTTCTAACTAATTGGAGTAAAAAATGGTGAACGTATCCATCTCTAACCGTGGCCTGTCAAGGTAATGTAGTCATGTGACTACTGATAAACTCAATGTTCTTCTCAGCAAAACCAGAAAATATTATTGAACCACCCCTCCCCCCTCCTTCCCTCTCCATTCATGCACAGTAGGTGTGCAGAATTTGACTCCCATGTTGTGCTGTTGTTGATTCTTTAACTGAGGTCAATAAAGCTGAGTTCTGCAGCAGGGCTAGTGAAAACCAGAAAAATAAAGATTTTCTAAAAAATGAGACTACTTCAAGCTGTGAAACAAGCGGGAGAAAATATCACTTTGTACAGAACCATGTATGAATGTGTACATTCATCATTTGAGAAGATTAGCATCAGTGATGGTTTTTTGTATCTAAAATCTTATTCTCACTTCCTGTTCATCACAGCAAAATATGCCATGCTATCTTTTTAGGGGACACTTCATGATGTTCCTTTCAATTCCTAAACTTCTTCTGAAGGAAGGTGTCGCTTTGCATGCAGAAGGGTCTGGACCTGGAACTGGTCAGCTACAACTACAACTAGGAAATACTGCCAGCCTATTGTCCTGAGCAAAAAGCACAAGGTTGCTTTCTCCAGCTTCACAGCAGCAATGAAGATTGCTTGGCACTGCAGTGGCAAGGACGAAGCAGGGGCTCCTGTCACTCCTGCTCAGCCTATGCCATGGTGGTACCAAGCAACCCCTGTTGCTGAGGTTATCTCAAGGCAGCAAGCTTGTGTAAGACCGCTTGCATAGCATGAGCCCAGAGTATTCTGGTAACCAAAGCTATTGTTACTATGATCCATTGTGCGGTCAGCCAGATGTTCACACTGGATTTTGCATTTTTATCCACCTATCTTCTCAAGGGCCTGAGATAGGCAGATGTGGATGTTTGATGGTGTTACAGATAATGTCACAGGACGTAAGCTGTCCAAGTAAAGCTTCCTTTTGCAATTGACTGGTGGTGAATTTGTCAATGCCAATGGTGACCATGTGCTCCAATTGTTTTGGGATTGCATCCAGGGCGCCTATTACTATAATACCATCTTTGCTTTCTTTTGCCACAATTGTTCTATTTCTATTTGCAGGTCTTTGTATTGTTATTATTTAAACTGAATTTTCTGTGCGCACTTTATTGACTGGGATTTCATATGGTTTAGAGAGTAAGGAAGATGAGCTTAATAGAGATATAGTTAACTAAGCCAAAAGAGCTGAAGCATTTTATGAGCCTAGATCAAGATAATATTTGGAAGTGGTTTGGACTAATACCTCCCTAAATCACTGGACTATAAGGAAGAATATTGCTATCAGGCTTGCACGATTCTGTTGTTATAGTCAATCTAAATAAAAGTAGTTTTAGCTTTTCTGTGGAGTTCATTTCCTGGTATTACTTTGGGGAGGCATCAGCCATCTCTGGTGCCTAGCCACCTTTACCCAATTTCACCCATCCACACATGAATGATAATGATGAGTGATTTCTTGCTGGAAGACGATGTTGGGTGGGGAAAAAACTAACCACACTCTTCTCCATTATCTTTGCCAGGTCATAGTAAAGTTGTTAGGGGGGAAAAAAATCTCAAAGTATTCATGGTAATATATTTATTGTAAATTGAAAATAGTTCAGTTGCTGGATTTTTTCCAATCCCATCCTTTTTCTCAATAAATCTCACTAAAGAGATTCTGTGAAAATCATGTTTGGAAAGAATCGCTTTGAGTTTTGGGCAGCTGCCAAACTGACTGATAAAGATAGCATCCATCCCCAGCCTCCTCTCTAACATAGCCTAGTCTTCAGAGCAGTTCAATTTTTGTCAACATGCTTTTTAGCTGATTCCAGAAGAGAGAAAGGTGGGTTAACACTGCTCTGGAAAAAGGACCTTCCTATGCCATTGCTAGATCTGCAAGTTATAAAGTTATAAAATCCTACAACCAATCAATAGCAGTGGAGAGCAGAAATTTCTCCCACCCATTGTTTCCGTGTGGTGGGTTTTCTACTGACTGGATATTTTTCCACATCTCCTGAAAAAGTGTTTTTCAACTAACCCTATTCACACAGTCAGTTGCCAATCCAGTGCTGTGTCATAGCATGATGAGCATGTGTAAATGGGGTCCAAATTTTGCCATCAACCTAAAGTGGATTGATATTAAGAGGCTCCAGAGTCATCTTCTTATAGTATTATGGTTTAAATTGCTTTCTTGACTAAATAAAATAAAATAAAAGTGGAAGGCATCATAACAAATGATATAGCTAACACCAAAATCTAGGAATAAATCCTCTTCTGCCAATGAAGCAAATGTCTGGAATTGTATTAAAACTCTTTAATTTAAGCACTCTGTTTTAGTTTAGTTTTGTTTTTGTTGTTGTGGGGGTTTTTTGAAAAATGCAGCAGCTATCCTGCATCGGAGGCTTCCCCATCAAACTGTAAGATGAAACGAAAGACCAGCAGTGTGTAATTTGTTATCTTTTCTCACTACTGTTGCTACATTACAGAAGAATAAAATCAAATCACTAATGAAAACAAATGTATTTATTTTATTTATTTATTTTTTATGCTGCCCATCTCCCCTATAAGGTCTCTGTAATTTTACAGATTATAAAAAGATAAATAGAAAAGTAATTAAGATATCAAATTAAAATTCTAAAACTAGGACTAAGAAATGGCATAGGGATGGGGTCTTCAGTTTTCAATCCCACAATGAAAGCAACGTCATATAACCCCCCCCAAAAAATTTATTCCTGGGGCATATTTGTGCCATGGTTAAGTACAAGGAGTGGGAGGATATAGGTATTGGTTCAAATGTGTCTGCTTTTGGGCAGCCTATTCTTACCAAATTGTAAGGAAGATTCAGACAAACTAGGATATGTACAAAGAAGGTCAAAGAGGATAATCAGAAAACTAGGTTTTATGAAAAGAAATTATTGGAACTCGATTAGTCTTGAGAAGAAACAATCAAGACAACTTAAGATAGAACTTCCCAAGTAGCAAAGGGGTATCACACAGAAGAAAAACTATTCTCTATCATCTCTGAGAGCAAGAGATAGAATTATGGTCTTCCAGGAAAGCAGATTGGTTGGATGTTAAGAAAAAACCCACCTAACAGCAAGAATAGTTTAGGAGTTGGAGAGCCATCTCTCAGGCGCTACTGCAGTTTAGATTCCTGCATTGAGCAGGATTTGATTTGCATGAACTTCAAAATATGGTAATGGGCTTCCTTATTCTGCTCCCAAACCCCTGCTTTGAAAGCACCACTGACTGCAAAGGGACTTTCCTCCAAGCATATGCTGAATATTTTAGTTTGTTATTGGGTTTTTTTCCCTAAGTAAACTTTTGACAGGTTTGACATCTGATGCCTGATGCAGCCTGCATACCCTTAGAGGAGGTGAAAAGGCGGTCCCTGCTGTGCAAAGAGGAATGCAAATTCCTAACATTTAGCAACGTAAATTGAACAATGTCTTTCTCTCATCCCTTCCCTCCCCTTACAGTGTCTTCAACAGAATGGAAATGTGCAAGGGTGGGAAGTAATGGAGAGAGCAGTGTCAATGTTAATTACTAGAAACCAGAACCCCAGCAGTCATTTTGTTGACTAATTTGTCAGAGGCTGTTGCTGACTAAGCTTTGGGGAGGCCATCTTGAAGAGAGGGATCCTTGGGTACAGTGGAAAAAATGAATAGTTTTATTGTTCTATCCTTCCATTATAACACAGATGTACAACCTGTCATCCGAGGACCTACTTGGAGTCCATTAGGAGTTTGGGCTGTCCTCTTTCTCTGCAAAGTGTGTTTGTGTATGTGTCAGTTAGTGTACAAAAGAAAGAAAATGGGAGAGATTTATTTTAGAGCTGGGAATTGATTGAGATCTGAGGGCATAAGGGTCGCTACAAATATTTGTGTTAAGAATAGAGAAGAATAATAGCATTACATTAATCTTTAATTCAGGTAGCAATTTTTTTAAAAAATATAGTGTATTATTTATTATATTTTAATTAAAATCTTTTACATAGGGAATACAAACTAAAAACATAATATGCCACAAATTCATAAAGCCAGTAGCAGCACGTAGAGAACTAGAATAAAAAGTAGCAGTAGCAAAGATCTAAAGACATTAAAAGAAGTTCTTTAAATGCCTGGGAAAATAAAATGATATTTTACCTAGCATGGAAAAGACCCCAATGTCAGATAAGCATCCGTGCGAGGAAGGTTCCAAAAGATGTCACTGGAATTGAAAAATACTCTTTTCTAACAGCCATTTGCAAAGAACCACTGTGGAAATTAAGATCCAGGTAAGAATCTGAAGAAGTTTCTAGGCCATTTGCAGGATTTAAAGATTTAAAGGCTAAACTTACCAGTTTTAACTGAATCTAGACATGGAATCACTTGTCTGACAGCTAGTCCAAATTATCGTATCAACCAATTTCCAAGCTCTTGCCACCTTTCTCAAACTCACTATCTTGGTTAACTTTAAGCCGAACCCAGGCATGGTTGAAAATTGGGGAAATAAATGGATTGTTTAGGCTGGTTTATCGTTCTAGTTTTGCTGCATTTTTTTTTCTTCCTAGTCCTCTGCTGCCATTTGACTCACTATTCACTGAATTTTAGTTTCTCAACTGTTATTTACTTGGTCTTCAGGTTTGGAAAGGAAAAGAAGTGGCTAAAGAAAAAGCCAACTGTGTGTTTGACAGCCGCCTGCCCCAAATCTGAGTGGATCCTACTGGGTTCATCTGATAGTGAAAACACTGCCTAGCTGCCATTTTTCAGTTGTTCTCAGAAGCAATGCCCTGTCACTTAGAAGCTCAGAGTTTCATGGGCATCCATCTCCTGTAATCTCAATACTCAGATGTAGATGGCTTAGCAGTGGTCCCAGAATGCCAGAATTTGACACCACCCTCTGGAGAGGGGAAAAAAACTGGACACTCAGCTTGCTTTCCTCAGGACCTTAGATCTATGACCAGCACAAACAAACGCAGGAGGGAGAGATAGAAACATCACCCAGACTAATCTAGCTTCTTCTCTATCTTCAGCTTTCTCTCTCTTTCTCTCCTTACCTCAGCTATTGGTTAAAAACACAAAGAAGGAAAAATGGCACAGTAGATTGGTTTTCTACATCTATACAGAAAGATGGTTATAGCTTGAAGCACTTTTTTCCAAATCAAGAGCTTTTCATATGCTTTGGATTACAAGTCTCAGTGCACCAGGATAACAAGATTTCCAGCACAAAGGATTTTTTTCCCTTTTCTGAAAAGATTCTGTACTCCAGAAATAAAGATTACAGAGCTCTTGTTTGCAGCATTCAGCTCTGTGTTTGCTTGTAAAGAGAAAAATCTGAGCTGACCTATTTTTAAAAAGCCTGCTGTCCAGACAACATGACAAGCTAATTTGCTGGATAATTTGCATCTCAGGGTTGACCATGGTCTCAAGCCTTGACTCAACCATGCTGTTTGTCAGGGCTGATGGATTCATTGTTAAATCACAAATGGAATCTGAGCAGACTTCAAAGCAGAAAAGGGCAGCAGACATCTGACTCAGACTGGAGAAATAGTTTGCTTCCATACAAGAGCAGCAGGAAAACAAGCGCCAACCTGAATTCCATGTCCTGAGGGAATTAGAAACATCTCTAACAACCGAGCTGTGTCTGGAGAAAGCAAATCCCTGAACTTTCCTGAAACATTCTGACATTTTCTTCACTTGCTGCTGCCAATTTTGCTACTACTTCAAACAAAAGTCTTGGGATTGTACCCAAAGAAAGGTCAAGCCAAGAAAAGCAATTTAAAACATTGTGGAAAACCATACCACCCTCTGTATGAATCCAGGCTTTAACCATAAAAAAAGAGGTGGTGTCAAATGCTGGGAGCAGCATCCTTCACTATATCTAAGGGGAGGAAAACCACATAGAACAACTATGGGCAAGCTGTGTTTATATCCCCAGAGGCCCTTCTGATCCCAGATGCCAAAAAATAATTTGCATGTTTCCCTACCACTTTGAAGCAACAAATATATGAAGACTGCAGAGATTTGACATATTTTTAATGAAGAAAAAAAAGGCCCTCCCAAACCTCTCACTAAAATGTCAAGAAAGAAAAAAAAACCCTGAAAAACTTGGCCCTATGCAAGGGCATTTGCTGGGCAAGGTGACCAAAAATGTCAAGATGATAGCCACAGTTGAATAAAATAGAGCTGGAAGGGACTTTGGAGGTCTTCTAGTCCAGCTCCCTGCTCAAGCATGAGAACCTATATCATCTCAGACAAGTGACTGTCTAGTCTCTTCCTAAAACCCTCCAGTGATGGAGCACTCACGATTTCTGGGGGCAAGCTGTTCAACTGGTTGGTTGTCCTCACTGTCAGTAAGTTTCTCCTTAATTCCAGGTTGCTTCTCTCTTTGATCAGTTTCCAACCATTGTTCCTTGTCCTGCCCTCTAGTGCTTTGGTGAATAACGTGACCCCCTCTTCTTGGTGGCAGCCTCTCAAATACTGGAATACTACTATCATGTCGCTCCTGTTTCTTCTTTTCTTTAGACTAGCCAAACCCAAGTCCTGCAGCCATTCTTCGTACATTTTAGTCTCCAGGCCTTTGATCATCTTTATTGTGTGATTGGAGCCCTGTACCTTTTTTATATGTGTGAAATACATTGTGCACTCATTAAAGAGGGTCAAGGTTTCAGTTGCAAAGTTGCAGTTCCCATCTTGACTCTTTTTTTCTTCCAAAATGGACCACCCTTAGCTCCAATCATACATGACCTCCAACCTGATTGTGCTTGCATCCACCGAGGCCTTTGCCACCCCACCAGAATAATGGTCCCAACCACCAGAATTGTTCCCATCCAAGTTTAAGAGATGCAGGGCAACTTGCAAAGCACTCGGCAACTCAATACTCTGACTTCTGCTGCATAAAGCAACAATTCCGCCTTGCCTAAAAGTATGGTCGGTCGCATTTTTGCTTATGTTTTATTTTAACAAGCTAGTGTAAATGCTGATGGGAATTTTTGGGGGGTTTTTTGTTTTTGTTAGCCTCTGAACTAGAGAGTTTGAAAACCTAATTTTTAATGGTTTCATCCTCTCGCCACTGGAATGTTGAAAGGATTTTTAAGAAATAAATCAAACAATCTGCTAAATATTCTTCATCCAAATCCCACAAAAATGAAAACTGGAACTCCTCCCAATTTTTTTACGTGAGAACCTTCCAGCTGAATATGGTCCCAACTGGGAAGTTATTTCCAATTCTGCCAGTCAGTCAATGCCTAAGAAAGGAATGCAGAGCATGGCTTTCGACATCCTTTCTGAACCCTCAAAATAGACCTGCTCTAGGGCATATGATTGGGAAGGGAAAGGAGGGGGGGTGTAGAAGGGAGGGGCTGGCAAAATTCCAAGCAGAGGCCCGTCGGCTTCTCCCATAGGAATGCAGTGGGGATTCTTTGTCCAGATCTTTTCTCCACTAACCCTGGCCATTTAAAAAAAAATCTTTCTTTTGCCAGCTGTTCATGGCAGACTGAGAGTGAGGCGGCAGTTCTGACACCAGCTTTTTCCATTCTGTTTTCAAAAAATTATAATTGCTGATGAGCAGACATATATAACCAACCCCTTTTACATCATCTCTTTCCAACATCCTCTGGGGGCAGAAAAAAAAAATGTCAGTAGGAATACAAAATGAATGTTTGTATGTGTGCACACACAATCACACATCCAAATTTCTCCACTTTATTTCCTATAAATGTACTGCTTGCAGTAATTAAACTAGATCTAAAATGGATTTTTTTTTCTTTTCTTTCAGTAAAAATACACAATCTGTGGGCAGGGCAAGGCAAGTAGAGTGATAATGCATGTTGACATGTGTTTGTGTGAACACTCTCACTCTCTCTCTCTCTCACACACACACACACGCACACACACGCACACAGTCACACAGACGTATAGGAACACACACACAAACATACACACTCACTCAGCTAGGTGGCAGCATGTAGCAAATCTTAGTAGGATTGACACTGGCTAGTATTGGACAGGAGCCGGTTGTCAGGTAGAGTCAGGACTTGAATTCTGTAATATACTAGAACAGGCAACGGTAAATCACTTCTGTAAATTACTTTTGTACTCCTGCCAAGAAAAGACATGGTGTCAATATGACATCATCAGAAATCAAGCCTAATTCACTTTCTTTCATTCACACACATGCATACTCCCCCTCCACAGGGACATATTACCTATACATACCTACACATATACATATTATCCTCACTTACAGATTCAGAACTGATTATGAATATGTGACCTCTGTACATATTATTTATTTAAATATTTTAAGATGCAATTTTTAAATTTCTTGTTTACTGAAATAAAATAATCTGGGGCTAGACAAAATCCATTTTAAATTAAAGATATATAGTCAACAGCAGCCAATGCTCTCCAAAAATAGAAGTATTATTGACTTTAGTTTTTCAGGCTTCTACTTACATCCTTAAGTGTTCTCACTTTGCATCCTAAACAGATAACAAATCAAAGTTATTTGTTTACAAAAAATGCTCATTATGAATAAGCAAAGTCAACTTAGAATCAGCTATCCTTGTTTGATGTTTCTGACACAAGCAATTTATAGATAGTAAAATATAAACAGTCTCTTTGATCACAGGATTATAGACACACTTTGGTGAAAAGACAGGTAAATCTTGTGTTTGGTTTTTGAATATAACTTGGAAATACATCAGTGCCTCCTGGAAAGAAAATCTAACTGTTTGAAGCCAAGGATAAGTAGGGATTCTGCCTTTTAAAGTTTCATTTAATAACATAGCCCTATCTTACAGGACCTTCCAACAATTACTATATAATACCATTATGTCTGGAAGTATTTTGATCACTTGAAAGGTAAATATCAAGTAATCTTAGTGGGTTTAAATTTTAGAACCTTTCCAAAGTAAGGATTTGTCATGGATGGAATTGCTCTTTAAATTCCAAATAATGTGTTCTTTATCTTTACATTTTAGTGTAAATCTAAATCCTGTTCACTAAAGTTTTTTTTTCCATACAAATAGCCTTGACTGGGGGATCTTGGGTGACTAAAAACTTTAGAGATTTGTTACACAAGATTTGCTTGATAAAAATATAATATATGCAGAGGGAGAGAGAGGAGACATTTCATTTCAGTGTACTGATTTGGGACTTAAAGCACTTCATAAAAGAAACTCCCACTGTCATTTTGTCTAAGCTGCTCCCCAAAGCAAAGGATTAATTTCCTCTCACTGATCAATAGTTGTGATGGAGGAGTGCTGGTATGTACGCTGTCCTGGTTTGTATTGTAGACTTATTGTTGTGGGGAAGACATTCAAGGTGGTTGAATAATTCATTGGTGAATAAATATGCTTTGTGAGTGGTGTGTTTCTGCTGACTCAGAATAAGTATCTGTTGCCATTACTATGTCCAGTTTGCTCAGTGAAAGAAATGCCCACATTTCTTTCTTCATGATTCAGTTAGATCAGCTAGATTGCCATTCTTGCAAAAAACCAAAATCTTGCACGCATGTCTCAGAATAGGTGACTATAATTCATTCTGTTCTACCCTCCGCTGTCACCAAAAATCAACTTCTATGTTTGGAATGCAGGTCTTCAAAAGATACCTTTTCAAGATGTCTTTCAACATTTCCCTGCATCTGGTTTAAAGGAAGCCACTAGTGGAAATGGACGGTGTAATTTTGGCATGAATACGGGGCAGGGAAGGGAATACTGTGTCCAAACACAAAACTGGATAAAAGCTAAGCTCAGCTGGATTCCTTGTGCTTGCCTGTCTTCTAAGAAATCACGCTTTGCTCATCTATTTGGGGAGTAAAATATCCTTTTACTTCCACATCTCTGTAAAAGAGTACATTGATAGTACTCATAATAATCACCACTATAATAGTAGAAGTAGTACATACTACAGTATTGTTGAACTAATTCCTTGAGGGTGGAGCCCAAACAGCACGATTCAGACACAAGAAGAAGCTACAGTCCAAAACATTTAGGGAACACTGAGTTTATTAATTTAATTAAATTTATTTGATTTAGGTGCCATCAACTTGGAATACTCTGGGTAGCTAAAAGTATAGCAAAGAGAATAAAATACAATACAATTCAATAAAGCAAAACAAACCAGAACAAATAAAACAAGAAGAGCCTACCCATCATAAACACATAATTCTTCGTAGTGAATGATATATACAGAACAGTTAAAAACCCATTGTCATGGTTCAGACTAATGAAACACTTCAAAGTCATCTGATAATGGTTGAGGAAAGTGTCTCCAGCACAATCCCCTTGGTTTCCCACTCCAGCAGCCCCGACGAGCTCCGTTCACCCTTTCCTGAAAACACCTTGACAGAAGCCGGTCTCTCCTTCGTCATTGCTGTCAAAGGAGGATAGAATGGGGGCAGGTCCACCCGGAGTCCCAGCGTCCTCCTGTAGGGGGGATGTGACCTGGGCAACAGGTTCCTGCGTGATCCGGGTGGATGTTCTTGCTTTGACACCCATTACTAAAGAAATTAATTCAAAATTGTGCATACCTCTACATTCTGAACCAATTGAAATGTCCAATATTCTTCAAGTGTAGTCCCGTGTAGAGCTGTTGCAGTTATCCAATCAAGTCACAGTCCTAACGTATAAATAACAGTGGGTTGGGTCTTCTGGTCTCATCCAAGATTAACTCATAGATTATCTGAGACTCTTAAGCCAATCTCATATTAAATAGCAATTGATGGAGACTAAGGTCACCAAGACTCTGAACACCAGGTCTCATAGCTGAGCATGAAGGGCTGGAACAAGCATTTCTATTAAAAAAAAGAAGTGTGCCTTCCCTGAAAGCACCTAGCCTATGTCTCCCATCAAAGTTGCTCTAAAGCAGGGGTGTCAAACTGCCGGCCCGTGGGCCAGTTTCATCATACCGGAGCCGCGCCCACCCCATTGCTGGCAATGGCAAAAAAGCTCCGATACATCGCACGATGTCACGTGATGTTGCGAATTTGACATGCCTGCTCTAAAGAAAGAAAGGCACTATTATTGTTGCTGCTGTTGTTTTTGCAAGCAAGGTTCACATAGGGCAAGAGAGATGGTACTAGAGAGATGGTATTTTCTGTTGAATTCTCCTATTTCAGACATTTATTAAATTTTGATATTCAATCATCACATTTATTCAGATAGGTTCACTGTCCAAAGCAAAAATATCAACAGGTGTTTGTATTGCGTATGGTCCTATACTATGACATTCCAACTGGAATCAAGGTTTTCCTGTATTTCATCTCTCCATAGGTGGTCAACCTGGTAGATTTACTAAGTCATTGAGCGAACAATATACCATCTTTCAGGCCCATTGTTGCCATGTATGCAAATAAATTTCCTGCCTATTCATCTTTCTGTTTTTATGCTACTTTGATGACATATTTCAAGTTGGTTCTACAATGAATTTTTGTATTTTGGAGTTGGTCTCTGAGCAAGATCTTTAGCACTTGCCCCTCCATCACATGCTGCATTATTCAGTTTCTCTATTTCTGATTTTCTTAGGTTCCACATTTAACAGCAGTATATTATGGCTGGTGGAATTGCAGCATTGAAGATGCCTGTCCTTACTTTGAAGTTTTTCATCTGCTGTACAATTGGTTTTGTATGTTTAAAGCTGAGCCACATCAGTTTTTCAACGCAGTATCACTTGGGTGATTGTACTTTTCTGGGTCACTTGTTTTTAAAATTAGAACTAGAGACAAAATGTCCTTGAAATTTTCTACAGTTTGGTGAAATGTGTATAAAATATAAATGTTATTTGATTTTCTGCTAAAAACAACATAGAATTGCATAATCATTATTCAGTGATTTTGCTGCTGAAATGTTAGCAGGGCTTGTAGGACTCTAGCAAGAAAGAGTATGGTAGCTGCAGACAACTTATCATTTACCTACCTCTTTCTTAGTGTTAGAGTTTTAGTCTCTTGGCTGCCCTCAAGAGGCCATCTGGATATGTACATCTGTTGGATAAATACTGTCCAAGATCTGAAGAAAGGGCTGTAAAGGTGGGTATGTGAGCCGTAATCCATCACAGGAATTCTTAAGAACAGCATGTGAAGAAAGGAAGGATTGACCCAGGGCTCCTGGGAGAAGCAGTCACTAGAAAAGGAATTTACTGCCTGATAGGTTACAGCAGTGGTAAGAATCTAATCCATTCAACTACAGTTTCAATTCCCTGCATTAAGAATGTTGTTCTTAAGGACAACATTTTAGGACTTCACAATGTTATCATTATCATTTAAAAAAAAATGCAAAAACAGTGGCCACTGAAGCTGAAGTTTCTGGCTACTTCCTAGTGAAAATAGATGGGGGCAGGAGAAAAGATCAGGGACCCAATGGAAGGGAATGGTCCACAGGGAATGACAGGGTCATTGAAGCTATGTTCTCTTAGACCAGGCAGGATAATGGGAAATGATAGCAAGAACATGAAGAGCAGCAGGGAGAAAGCAAAACTGCTTAATACCTTCCTTGCCTCTATCTTCACACAAAAAGGAAAAAAATAGACCAAACTACCAAAAACAACATTGCAAGAGATGGAACAGAAATGGAGATCAAAATAGGCAAGAAAATGGTAAGAAAATGCCAATCCACTCTAGACAAGTTTAAATCACCTGGACCAGATGGTTCATGCCCCAGGGTTCTGAAGGAGCTGGCAGATGTGAACTTGGGATCTCTGAGCAAAATCTTCCACAGTTCCTAGACCATTGGGGAACTACCAGAGGACTGGAAAAGAGCTGATGTGATTCCAACCTTCAAAACCAGACCAATCAGCTTAACAACAATACCCAGGAAAACCCTGAAAAAGATAATTAAGCAGCAGATTTGTGAGCATTTAAAAATGAACAAAGCGATTACCAGAAGACAACATGGGCTTGTTAAAAACAGATCATGCCAGACAAATCTTACTGCTTTCTTTGATAAAGTGACTAAATTAGTGGATTAAAGAAATGCTGTTGACATGGTAATATATTTAGACATTTGGCATTTGACAAAATAGACCACAACCTACTTCTTAGTAAGATAGAACAATATGGGATAGACTGCACCAGCACACCACATGGATTCACAACTAGCTGACCAACCACACTCAACATGTAATTCTCAATGGAACTACATCTACATGGAGGGAAGCATACAGTTGGATATCTCAACCTCTGTTTTGGGGCCAATGCTTTTCAACATCTTCATAAATGATTGAGATGAGGGGATAGAAGGAGAGCTCATCAAATGTGCAGACATCACCAAGCTGGGGGGAATTGGAGGATAAACTCAAGATTAAGCAGGATCTTGACAGACTTGAGCAAAAGGTACAGTTCAGTGTTGAGAAAAGTAAGGTCCTGCACCTAGGCAGGAAAAATCAAATGCACAGATATAGAGTAGTAGGTGGTATCTGGCTCAGCAGTAATAAATGGGAAAGGGATCTGGATGTCCTAGTGCAGGGGTGTCAAACTCGCAGTGTCATGTGATGTGTCGCGACGTATCGTGACTTTTTTGCCATTGCTGGCAATGGGGTGGGCACAGTTTCGCTATGATGCATCCGGCCTGTGGGCCGGCAGTTTGACACCCCTGTCCTATTGGATCACTATTTAAATATCAGCTAGCAGAGTGCTGCAGCTGCCAAAAAAAGATCATGAGAAGTGATAGTATAGCTTTATACTGCACTAGTGAGGCCATACTTGGAATACTGCATCCAGTTCTGCTCATCATGGCACAAAAAGGTGCTGGAACTCTGGAAAGAGTGTAGACAAGAGCAACTAAGGTGATAAGGGGTCTACAGGATAAATCATACAAGGAATGGTTAAGAGAACTAGATAGTCTACCCTAAGGAACAGAACTAGGGGTGACAAGATAGTTCTGTCATCCAGTACACCAGGGACTGCCACAGAGAGGTGGGAGTCAACTTATTCTCCAGAGCTCCTGAGGGTAAGACAGGAAGCAATGGGTGGAAGCTCACTAAAGAGAGATGCAACCTGGAACTAAGGAGAAACTTCCAGATAATGAGAACAATTAAGCAATAGAGCAGCTTGCCTCCCAACACTGGAGATTTTCAAGAAAAGATTGGACAACCATTCGTCCAGCATGACATAAGTTCTCCTGCCATGAGCAGGGGTTTGGACTGTAAGAACCTCCCAGGTCCCTCCCAGCCCCATGTTTCTATGATTCTAAGGCAGAGCACCTAATGCAGGGGTGTCAAACTGCCAGTCCACGGGCCAGACGCATCATCCGGAAGCTGCGCCCACCCCATTGCCTGCAATGGCAAAACCGTCCCGATACATTGTGTGACGTCACGTGACATCGCGAGTTTGACATGTCTGACCTAATGCCTCAGCTGTGGGTGGACTATGAGTTACAGACTGCTGATATGTCTTGAAATAACTAGCGGGTTGTCCTATCTTCACACTGGGGATTTGTCTTCTGTCATAAGGGAACAGAAACCCACAGACTAATCCAGTGGGTACTGACATGCTCAGGTATAGAATGCAGCCAAAGGGGAAATTGAACTCAGAGGGATGGGTGGGAGTATGAAATGAAATAGCCTGCAAAAAAGCTTGATTGGATGACTGAAGTCCATACAAATCCACACTGCAAAATTTTGCTGCAAATCCTGCTTGCTGTTTTTTTTAATGAGCAGAAAAAAGTTGTTCTTTAAATAAGTTGCTCTTTAAACTTGCTTCCTTCCACACAGTGGCCAAACAATAGAAATGTTATTATTCTATGTGCCGCTGCTATTGCCATTATGATCAGCTATGGTTCCCTCTATAAAATCAAGCAGTTCATTGCAGCCACAGATGGATCAGCCAAATTGTTCATATGATGTTTACATGAACATGTGCATCTGAAGGATATTGAGACTCTGGTGGTTACTTTGTGCCGGGAAGCTTCCGACTGGAGGCATTTTCTAACAATACCCAAGCTGCTCATGCTTCTATACAGTCTTCCCAGTGGGCACAGTATTTCCGTATCTTATTTAACACTGTTCATCTCTTCATGTTGTTTCATCTGAGCTAGAAAGTCTTGGGCCATGGAGGCTGATTTGTAAGTTCTTTTTAGCCATGCTACTCCCCCCCCCTTCCTTACTCATTCTCAAACACTGAGACTGCCTGTGACCGATTTGGTTAAGATTTAAAAAACAGCTGAGGGGCGGTGGCACATGTAAAGTCCAACCCCCTTTGGATGACTAAGCCCTGAGACTTGCCAAATAATTTCAGGCTCCTCTAAATAACACTTCCTAACAATCTAAATCAGTTCATGTTCAAAGCAGGAGCGGCTTCTGCCTGGCGTGGAAGCAGCTGCTCTGCTTTGGTGGAAGACTCTATTTACACCAGCCAAAAATAAAATGCGCTCATGCTCAGTATATATATATATTTACTACATTTAGTATATATCTGTCCCCTGAACAACTGTGTTGAAGTATCTACAGTGATGTGAATAGCAGTGAGAAATACCCCTCTCTCCTTAGACCTTGTTTCTAAACAGAGCCTTCCCTTTTGTCATCTGAGCTCACTTGCCATTTGGCTTAGAGAAGCAATAGTGCAAATAGTATTCTGAATCTACAGAATGAAAGAAATTACCTTGTTTAGTTTATTAAACGTACATGCCACCCATCTTACCTACAGGCAGTTCAAGGTGACTTATTTTATTAAATAAATCTTAGGTGAGTGCAATTCAGATTTAGGATCAACCTTGGTTTTTCACAAGACTCTTTCAAGCCACAACTTAATGTAAAGGACATACGCACAGGGCACTTGCACACAGCCATCACTTTACCCACTACCTCTCTAAAGCATTTTCTCACTGACCTGCAGGAATCTTCAGTTTTCCATCCTTGTAATGCTGAGCCCTCCCCATCAGCTGACCAGTACTTCTTCCAACACACCAGTGTTGTGTTTTGCCCAGTGCCCTTCCCCACTGTGCTTCTCCCTTGTTGCTACTTCCCTGTCATTGTTTCAATATAGAAAACAGTGAAGTCATAGCTAGCACCTCCGGCCTTGACTTCAACTGGAGGGAGAGAATAGTGATGAATTTTTAAAAGCACAATGACACATTGGTGAGCCTGCACGGCACACCTCATTTGAGAAGGGAGGGGAAGAGCCAAGGAAGGAGAGACAGGAGGAGTGGAGAGTTCTCACCACCTGGAATCCACCCACTTCGCAGCCCCAGTGTGAATGCTGCAGAACTGATCTCACGCCCGTCCTCCTGTGCAGCAGCTGAGGCAGAAGAGCTGCAGAAATCTGATGACGCAGTGGGGATGCACTGGTAAGGCCTTAATCTCAGCAGCCCAAACTAGGCCTGGTGTGCTTAGCAGTTTGGAATCGAGAGACTCCCGTGCAAATCTCTTGACAATCACCCAAAAATCTATCAATGAATGTTGGTCTTCTGCCCTTCCAGATTGTAAATTGGATCACAGAAATACCTTTGCTAGTTGTACATGGAAAACCAAAGAAAATACGTTCATGTATTAGTTTTATTCACTATACCAGGGGTCTGCAACCTTGACAATGCTGGCTGAGGAATTCTGGGAGCTGAAGTCCACAAGTCTTAAAGTTGTCAAAGCTGCAGACCCCTGCACTCTACCTTTTCTCCTTTATTTTCTTTAAGGCATCGAGGCTGTGGATAAGATTCTCCCTTAAATCTTGAAAACAAGGATGGAGTAGGCTGACGGGTAATGACTGATTTAAGATCACCCAGCCAATTGCTGAGTCTTGGAACCTGGCTGTCCCAGGATGTCCTATTTTATACAATCTTCCAACTTAGCACCTCCAAAGAGCTTACAGATTACAGCTCCTGCAATTCTCCATATGCCTTAGGTCAGGAGATAGCCTGAAAAGTATGACAGAAGGAATCCTGAAGGGGGGTGGGTGGGTATTCTCTTCTGTTTCCCTTTTTTTTTTTTTTTTGCAGAAAATTTCAAGGCCAGCCTGCGGCCAGTAAGGAGTCTCCCTATGTGATATAGCTAAATGACCAATGAAGAGATCTTGCAGGCTAAGGGTTAGGATTAACCACTGGCTAAATCAGTTTTATCCAGAATTTACTGCAAGGAATGTGAAATAAAAGGCATTCCTTTGGCAAGCAGAGTGGAATTAGATGGCATAAAGCAGGGGTCTTCAAACTTGGCCCTTTTATGACTTGTGGATTTCAACTTCCAGAATTTCTCAGCCAGTGTGCCTGGCTGAGGAAGAGTTGAAGTCCACAAGTCATAAAAGGGCCAAATGTGAAGACCCCTGGCATAGAGCTTCAGCTGCTGTAGCATGCCAACCCATAACTTTTCTTTCGCATAGCTGAAGAATCATGGCAAGGAATTAGCTTAGATCCCCCCCCCAAATTTTTTTTAAATGAAGCAGACATACTTAGCCAAAGATCATCTTGGAGCCATTCCAATATTTTGCTCTTGATATTAATGAAGGCAAAAGGGAGGAAAGCCCCACCTTAATAGCCAGAAATCAATATGTAAGATTCAATCTCACTGCTATGACAGAGTAGTGCTGGCAGCTTAGAGAGGCTAGACAGAAGGAACATTCTGTTTCTAATTCAAGCTCATCCTCCCTTTGCAGAGTCAAAGCAAGGTTAAGCCAGACTCTAAGAGATTTGAGTGAGTTGTATTTTTATCCCGTTTCAAACATCATTTGCCTTACCCCTTCTAGCACCAGATTAGTTTTACAATTTAAGCTTGTCCACAAACCCCTCCTATTCTGTCTTCCCCACCCCCACCCCCACTCCCCTCATGCCTTCAGGGGAAAAGGCAGCTGTTTCTAGAATGAAGGTTATATTTGTGGTGCCCTGCCTTCTATCCTATCATTTTCCGCCGGGGGCCATCTGAAGGGTAGATGTCTCAATGGAGACCCAGCCACCCACCCACAGGAATTCAGAGGATCAAAGCCTTCAGCAACATCTGATTAAAAAAAAAAAAGGAAAGACAGAAAGGGAAGAATGTGCAAGTAGGAAATTGGGTGAAAAGAATTGAACCCACAAGTCAGGCTCTGAGGCATCTATTATGGCAGCAGTTTCTACCAAAACAGTTTTTACTAGTAAGGACACTTTTCTAAATCGACCTGATTGTGGAATATCTGGGACAACAAAATATTACATAAATGATACATAAATATCAGAGGACACTCATTCAGTGTATAAGAGCCAGTTTGGTGTAGTGCAGGGGTAGGCAACCTTGGCTCTTTTATGACTCGTGGACTTCAACTCCCAGAATTCCTGAGCCAGCCAGTTGAAGTCCACGAGTCATAAAAGAGCCAAGGTTGCCTACCCCTGGTGTAGTGGTTAAGGCCCAAGGCTAGAAACCTGGAGACTATGAGTTGCAGTCCCACCTTAGGCACGAAGCCAGCTGGGAGACCTTTGGCCAGTCACTCTCTATCAGCCCTGGGAAGAAGGCAAGGGGCAAACCACTTCTGGAAATCTCACCAAGAACATTGCAGGGACCTGTCCAGGCAATTGCCAGGAGTCAACACTGACTGGAAGGCACAATAATATATGCATTGAGCATATAGAGAAGATGATCCAGGCCACTAGTTGTGCTCACTAGTGTTTCTTTGAAGGAAATGAGCAAAACCCGCAATCAGTGACTTTCTCGGTACTGTACTTGTATTCATTTAAATGTGGATGGAAGCCAAAGAAGAGCAGAAAAGGTACAAACAGGTCTGGATAAGGAACACAGGCTTCAGCTGAATCATGGCAGGACTGAGGGAGTTTTGATTTGGAGGCCTGCCAGTTCTAGGACTATGCCATTTTTGTGCCAGGAGGGATCACACAGACCCAATGTGCAATCTGAAGTATGTGTGTCTTATTTCTAACTTGTCCATCTCCCTCAAAAAAGATTTCCATGAATTCACGACTACTGCTCAAAGAGCAGGTGGCAATTGTAGCTAGGAGGGCCTTTTCACAACTTTATGTTGTGTGTCACTTGTGCCGATTCCTTGTTTTTGGGGGGGCTCTGCTCACAGTTACTCATGTCCTAGTCACCACCAGATTGGACTATTGTAATGCGTAATGTAATGTAATGTAATGGGGTTGCCCTTTAAGTAGATCCTTAAACAGTATCCAGAAGCTTCAATTGGTGCAAAATGCAATGATGCAGGAAGCTATGCGTGTTTCTAACACAGTGTTTCTCAACCTTGACAATTTTAAGGCATGTGGACTTCAACTCCCAGAATTCCACAGCCAGCATTGCTGGCTGTGGAATTCTGGAAGTTGAAGTCCACATGCCTTAAAATTGTCAAGGTTGAGAAACACTGTTAATAAATCTAACACATGACACACCTCTGCTCTGCAAGTTGTGTTGGTTGCCAGTTTGCTTCAATGCAAGGTGCCGGTTTTAACCTTTAAAGCCCTTCATGACATGGGACCTGGTTACCTGAGGAACTGCCTCTTCCCAAATATAATTGCTGATCCCCTCTGATCTGGTAGAGAAGGCATGTTGCAGGTCCCATCTGCTAGGGAATTGCACAGGGTGACTCCCAGGAGAGCCCTCCAGTGCCCTGGCCCTGGCCTTATGGAAGAACATTCTCCCTCCACACCGCAGAAGGGAGGTTAGCTTCAACCCTGTTGATATTCAGGGTGTTCCTCAAGACCTGGTTAGAACATCAGGCCTGGGAGTCCCAGGAGATCGGTGAAATTTTAGACGGCTCCCACAGTGCAGTTAATATTCAGTTCTCTTGTGTTTTGTGGCTTTTCATTTTAAGAATGACTGTTTTGATATTTTAATGATGGCTGTTTTTATACCTTTATTGTTTTAACTAATGGTTGTGTGCTGCCTAGAGTTGCTTTTTGTGCGATAGGCAGCCATGTAAATTTGCTAAATAAACAAATGAGGAATAAGCCTCAGAGAGTTGAAGTCCACTTATCTCAGAGTTGCCAAGTTTGAGAAACGCTGTCCTAAACTGCGCATCCTGTCGCCGTCTCTCCCCCACACTTCTTTCGGCTGATCAGCTTGACACAGTTAATGAGTGTTATGCAGCAACAGCTGCAGACAGTTTCCCATCAGTCTATTTTTGGTGCAGCAAGTTCTGTGTGTGTGTGTGTGTGTGTGTGTTTATGCGTGTGCTTGCGCCAGCCAGGCTGCATATATATTTAACTTCAGATGCTTTAATTCAAAGAGGTCAGGAAATACGAGCAATGAAGGCTCTTATTGTGGAAGGCTGGAATGCGCTGAAATGTTGACATTGTCAGGCAAGGGGGCCCCGGGCAGTGGAAGGTACTGCTGACCTCATTGCATTGCACTTGCTTTTTCCTGCCCCCAGAGAAGCCAGCACTACAGCCAGTAACCCTTTCATACCCAGCAGCCTTCCCTTTCAGAATATGGCACCCCTCCCTCTTTCTCTCTTGTATTACAGGCAGAATTAGTTTCAAAGCCTCTGTGCTATTTACGGGGAAGGATATTTTAAGCCCTTTAGTAGGATATGGCTGCCTTTGTGGGGAAAACTACCAGATGCTCTGTTTTTGGAAGTAGTTCTTTGCCTTCCACTTGTACTAGGTAGGGTTCCGACAATTTGCCTAAGTCAGCTTTTCCCCCTTGTAGTTGTACTGTGCCTTTTGCCACTGTTGAGTTAAAGCTCTCTCCACCCTTTCTTGGACTGGTAGGAAACTGTAGTAGCATGAAGTTTGCTGGGCTTGTTGTTGATCCCTATCCTCCTCCTATTGCATCATTCAAATCATTGTTGAATGATGTTCTCTTGATTAGGTGTGTATTGTGCAGATTATGCAAAATAATTGGTTGATTTTGACTTTCCCTTTTCAGCTCATCACCAGCCATTGGGAAACAACACCTGCCAGTCACAGCTTAGTAGCAGGAATGGGATAGTTTTCCTGGAAGACTGCATTCTTCCTCTCTGTTTCTACTTCCCATTTTGGCCTAATCCAAGTTAAGTAACAACAAAACAAACCAGACTCATAAAGATAACAATCATGAGTAGCACTTTCATTTAGTTTCCCTCCCTCCCTCCCTTCTTCCTTTATATCAGCAGCAACTGGCTTCCTCTTTGGGGCCTTTTGGCCATAAATACAATTGAAGAACCGATTTCCAAATTCTTCCAGGTTTTGCTCCAAAAGTAATGGTCAGATGCAGAATTCCAGGCAGGTAAAGAAAACTCTTTGCTACCATCTTGTGGCCATTCAGACATTGGCAGTCCAGGCTTGGTGAGCCTTTTTGCTAGGGAATAAATATATAGTTCAGCTCTCATTCTACTGTTATAATCTTTCAGCTTTGCACTAAGCCAATGATGGACATGGATTTTAAACTCATGCAACATGGCTGGTGGAACAGTGTAATGTTCTTGCACAGTTCTGCAAGCTCCAGTCACACAGCTCTCATACTTAGCACTTTAGAGAAAGAACAGCAGAAGTGTGACAGCCAAAGCTAATCAGGGACAAAAGTTGGAGGGAGGGATGCCCTGCACCAGCCTGAAATGGCCAGTGAGTGCCTCTCTGTCCAACCCATTATAAACTGCCTACTATTTTTGTTTCCAATGTAAGGACTAGTGAAGTCACAGATTTAATGTATTTTCTAGCAGTTGTTTTTTACTGTGAGCTTAAAAGAGGAAACACTACCTTAATATCACTGTAAGGACCTGGCTATCACTGCATAGGACCTGGCTATCTCCGAGACCGCCTTCTGCTGCAGATTCCCTCCCATAGACCGGTACGCGCTCACAGAGTGGGTCTCCTCAGGGTGCCGTCGGCCAAGCAGTGTCGGCTGGCGACCCCCAGGGGGAGGGCCTTCTCTGTGGGTGCCCCCGCCCTCTGGAACGAACTACCCCCCCAGATCCGGGTGATTCCGGATCTCCTGACTTTCCGCCGCGCCCTCAAGACATGGCTTTTCCAGCAAGCGGGCCTGGCCTAGGGTGGATTTTAAATCGGGTTTATTTTTAGAAAATTTTAAATGTCACAACTTAAAATATTTGGGTTTTAATTGGTTTTATTCGGCGGGGATTGTGGGTTTGTTTCTGTTTTAAAAAAAATGTTGTGAGCCGCCTTGAGTCCTTCGGGAGAAGGGCGGGATACAAATTGAATAAAATGAAAAATGAAAAATGAAAGGCAATGACTGTTTTGCAAACTCCTCGTGTGTGATGTTTTGGCTTCCTATAGGCACAAACAACAGAGAGTATTGTCTGAACACAGCCAACTGGTAAACCATAGGTAAGATAATAATGTATTTTATGTAAATATAGCCTTAGAATGTCCAGTCAGTTCTGTTGAATGGCTGGGGATTCTGGGGGCTGTAGTCATAGCGTATCCTGGGAGCAAGAAGTTGGCAAAGACTAATTGTGTAGAACATAAAACTGTAGGGAATATTTGTTGTATTGTCATACAGTAACATGAAGACACTGGTATGTTACATCTAGATCAGAGGTCCCCAACCTTTTGGGCACCAGGGACTGGTTCTGTGGAGAAAGGTTTTTCCACAGACCAGAGAGTGCATGGTTTTGTGTGCTGCCTGCATCCCACGGATGGGGTTTTGCTTGTTTGTGCGGACCGGTTGCTGGCATGCCATGGCCTGGTACTGGTCCAGAGACTGGGAGTTGAGGACACCGGATCTAGATAAGTTTCTCATGGGGACAAGTTCTACAATAACAAAACCTGTCCTATATGACAATCTGATTTTTATTTGATTCTATTGTCCACATAAAAAAGAAAACTCTCAATCATTGTTGACACTTGTTTTAATAATAACCATGGGCATTCCTGCACTGCCATCATTTCCACCTACCAGTCCTTCAAAAGCAGTTTGAAATCAAGCAAAAATCATCTTCATTATTACTGATCTCAAAAGCATTAAGAGTATTGTTGCTTTGTCCAATAATACTAGAGTGCAAAGAATGGAATTCGGTCAATGCTCTTTGTCTTCTTTGTCCATTTTTAGACTACTAAGAGTTCATTTCCCTGGTGATTTCCAGTTTCTGAACTGCTCCAAATGAAGGAGAGTTGCAAGCCACTGCTATCCTTCAGCTACATTTAATGGCAAATCCCCAAATGGGAAACAGACTTCCCATAAAGTCTGCAAAGCCACAGCCTTTTTAAATGAAATATTGTCTTCAGTGCAATTCTTAGTGTGCTAAGGGATCAAAATAAATCAGCACAACTGCCAAGCCAGTAGCTTAGATCATACTGGTGCAGTGCTGGTTTTAGAGTGGTATAAGAACCACATACAGAAGTGCTCAAAGTTAGATATTTGCTTATGAACTTATATGGCCTTGTATGATTATTATCATTCAACTAAATAATAATAATAATAATAATAATAAATTTAATTTATATGCCGCCCTTCTCCCGACGGGACTCAGGGCGGCGCACAACATATTTAAAACAAAACATAAATACATTCCCCCCCGATAAAACCGAATTAAATCAAATTTTAAAGTTGTGTCTCTGTCAAATTGTTAAAAAATAAACCCCAAATAAAATCCTCCCTAGGTCA
>NW_015388681.1:0-43400 GCF_001527695.2 Protobothrops mucrosquamatus | reverse complement strand
ATTACAGTAGTCCAGGCGGGAGGTGACAAGAGCATGAGTGACTGTGCGTAAGGCGTCCCGGTCCAGAAAAGGCCGCAACTGGTAAATCAGGCGAACCTGATAAAACGCCCCCCTGGTCACGGCCGACAGATGGTCATCCAAAGTCAGCCGTGAATCCAGGAGGACTCCCAAGTTGCGCGCCCTCTCTGAGGGGGCCAAATCTAGTAGCCCAGCACTGGGTTATTACCACATTTCTACAGAATCCTTGGTTGGGTGCATCACTCCTGTGCTTCATTTCAAGGAGAAAAAAGAGCAGCAGTGAAATGATACCTTGAGAAAAAGGAGCTACAGAAAACCATAGACCTGACCTACATCACCTTTCTCGGCAGCAGCAGAACACCCAGAGAAAACAAAAACAATGCATGTACTTTTTCACCAAGGATTTAACTTTCAATACTGTAGTGGTTTCTGAGTATTTCCTACGGTAATCATTTAGTCATTCTCGCTCCACTCCTGGCTTCCACTAAGACTCAGTTGCGCCCTGCCTAGTGGCTAGGTTTTGAATTGAATCAGAATTTATTCATTTTTAATTATATATTCCCTGGGGTCTGAACAACAAAAGTTGGTAACTTGTTTCATGTCATAAAATGCTGTAAGCCATTCGGCAATGAGCCTCTTTTCTGCAGGGCTCAAATGTATGAGCTTTATGGGTGGCATCCCCAATGCTGGATAGAGAAAAATGGATTTTCATAGATATATCTATGAAATTCATTAAGAAATATTAACAATGTTAAGGTGATGAGAAAGAAAGACTCGCCAACTGCAGAATGCAAGGTTTCCTTGAGCTACAACGGAGGTATATGATTCCTCTCCTAACAGAGGCCAAACCATGCTTTATGACAGGGGTGTCAAACTGCCAGCCTACGGGCCAGACGCGTCATCCGGAAGCCGTGCCCATCCCATTGCCGGCAATGGCAAAACCGTCCCGATACATTGCGCGACGTCACGTGACGTCGCGAGTTTGACATGTCTGCTTTACGAGGACTGGTGGATGGGTTTTCATCCTCTGCAACATTGTTCCTACGTAGAGTGTTCTAATCATTGGCAAAGCAATTATTATTATTTGGTTCTTTACAGTCAGTTTTGACTCCTAATGACAGCCTGGAATAGTTCCTGCAGTTTTCTTGGCAAGGTTTTTTAAAAGTGGTTTGCCCTTGACTTCTTCCTGGAGTTGAGAGAGAATGACTGACATAAGGATATCAACCGGCTTTATGCCCAAAACAGGATTACAACTCATGGTAACCCAATTTCTAATCTGGTGCTTTAACCACTGCACCAAATTGAAACTTTAAAAAAATTATATAGATAAACTGTAAAAATCTAATCAAGCTTGATTTCTTCCTTGTAATTTTATTGAGAATTTTTATTACTAAAAACCAATACAAAATAAACTTAAAGAAGTAAGAAAGTAAGAGCAAGAAAGAATAAACAGTGCAAGAAAAAAGAGGGAAAAATAAAGTATGGCATAGAAAAATATATATAAGGAAATGATTTACAATTATAGACAAATAAGGTTTATAAGATTACAAACCAATACCTCTTCATCCCATAGTCCATTCCTTATTTATAAGCAAATCTATAAAACACCATTTCAATGTTAGTGATAGCAAAAGTTCCATAAAGGGTTGCCAGAATTTTGCAAATAAATGTTTTTTTAACCTTAATCAAATAAATCAACTTTATATTCTTTCCTTTTACTTCTAACAGTTTTAATCTTTAGTTCAATTAAATATTGTGGTAGGATTTGATTTCTCATCTTTTTCTTTATCCTGTCTCATAGATCTCTTCAAGAATTTAACAAGCCTCATTTGTAGATCCAATTTCCCCTTTAATTTTTAGCCACTTTCTTTTGTATATCCAGTAAAGCATTGTTTTTCAAATCACTCTCCTTGACTGTCACTTATTGCTCCACCTCTGGTATTTTCTCCGTCCTGTTAAATGAAACTTGCTCTATGTATTCCATTACTCATCAACATCCTTTGGACATAATCTATGTACAGAATCTGACATCTTTACTGACACTATTGATATTGTAGCTACTGATTTCTGGCTCCATTGTTCAAAAAAACTTTAATATTTCCAATGTTATGACAGTTTTATCATTTTTAAGTCCTAGTTGACCAACACTACAACCAGGCTTGTATTTTTCCCCCCCTTCTACTTAGAATCTTCACTCCCCTCTAGTGTCCAATACAGTATCTAAAATCATAGCGTTGAAACTAAACTCTCTGAGCAACTTTTCATACTTGTTATTCTGAAGGCCTGTAATAGCTTTAAGACGGTTAAAATGCAATTTCAGAAAATGATTAGAAAGTGAAGCTTGCAAACTTAGTGCCCTTTAAAAGACTCTGCTATGGTTCGTGAGCAAGATGACTAACCCCTTCATTTCCCAGAGTTCAGACCTGTGGAACATCAGTGTCCTGCAATCTCCTTTCAAGAAGCAGCCATTCAGAGCACACATGGATGATCTCCCGTCCTCTCCTTATTTGGAGAAAAGAAGATCAAAAGAACCAGTTTACTCACCAGTTTTTTGCTCTTTGCTACAGTTATGAGTGCCTCTTTTGCAGAGTTCACCATACTTTCCCAGGAAGTCTCAAGTCAAGCTTGATTTCTAATAAACTATTCAATTTCCTTTGTATCTAGATGAACTTTACAACTGACTTTTTTCACCTTTCTAGTCTAGTCCAGGGGTCCCCAACCCCCAGTCCATGGACCAGTACCGGGCCGCGGCATGCGAGCAACTGGTCCACACAAACAAGCAAAGCCCCATCCACGGGATGCAGGTAGCACACACAACCCCACACCTTCCAGCCTGTGGAAAAACCTCTCTCCATGGAATGGGTCCCTGGTGCCCAAAAGGTTGGGGACCTCTGATCTAGTCTATAACTCTGCAATTTTCTAGTGTTCTTGGTTCAAATTACCCTGTTTGGCTTTATCAGGTAAGCATTACTACTTGAACTGTAATTCACAGAGGAAAAGAGAAAAGTATTTGGGCTATGTAAGGTACTACATCTTTTCAAAGTCTTAGCATGGCCATTATGAAGACACCTCCCCCTCCTTGTATCTGTGCAGGAGAGCACAGACAGAGAAGATTCTTCCCATGGGATTGCTGCCAGACCAAAGCAGGCCTGTCTTTGAGATTCTGTCTTTTAGCAGTACCAGAGTGTGACAACATTGTGAAACTAAGGCTGGAAGTTGACTTTTATAGAAAGAGGCTGTAACCTATTTTTAATAAGATTTTTTAATCTTATTTTTAATTTGAAATGGCCTATATTTTGCCAGATTTTTGTTGTTGTTGTTGTTGTTAATTTGACAAGAGAAAGGATACTCATTTTCTCATAGTTTATTTGAATAAATAAGCTAAAAAATAAGGAATAAATAGTGTGCACGGATCTGGTGAGTAATTATAGCAATATGTACTGTATAGCATGCGAATCCAACACAGGGTGAAGAAAGAATAGGATCCAACTTAGCAAAGAAGTGCAGAGCAGACAGTCATGATCTCATCTTGTGTACAACTAGAAGAACTGGTCCAATCTTCCACTGTTCATAATTTCTGATCATAGCTCTCAATGACAGGAATAGGTCACATATATATATATAATGTGAACCAAAAACTTGCATCATTTAATGTACCATTCATCTTCTCCAATCAGGAAGTACAAGTGGGTGCAATAACGGCATGCAATTATTTTTTTAGTATCAACTGGAATATCTCCATAGGTTAAGATTCACCGGAGGTACAGCATTTGAGAGCCAGTGCTGTGTCATGCACCGTGGGGTTAGGCGTGGGAGGCCACCCAGGTTCTTGTCCACCCTCATCCACAGAAGCTCACTGGGTGAATCACTGTCTTCCAGCCCAACCTATCTCAGGCCTGATAAATGTGGGATAAAAGGAGAAAGGAGTATTGATATGTTCCCTTGGGTTCCTACATTAAAGAAGTGAGATACTAATCGAACAAATAAGTAAGTTATGAAAAGCCAAATGGAAGGGTCTTGGTTAGTAGTAGAATTATTTGGTTTTAATTCCTTTGGAAACCTCTTTGTGGAAATAAAAATGTTAAAGGTGAGGGGAAAGTACACAATATATGAGGAGATTCAGTCTTGAAAATAGGGCTCTGTTTAGAAGGGAGGCATCCTGAGGCACAAAAACTGGCTGCCAGACAGACATGGCGAAGGTTGCAGTTGCTTCTCTTTACAGGCCCAGCTTGGTTCTTCTCCAATGCCGCCTCTTGGAATTGTACCTGATCTTATTGCCAGTTTTCATGCGAATCCACTGTGGAATGGGACGGTTCTGCTTCTGCTTCTTAGTGAGGAACCGCTTCATCTTGAAAGTCTTATGGGACGACATCGTCCAACGTGGCCACCGGCTACCCCAACGGCAGCAGACAAAGAGCTAGTATTAGAATAACTGCTTTGCATACAGAAAATCCAAAATTCAGTGTTTGATATCCCTATATTGGATTAAGAATGAAGTCAATGTGAAAGTCCGAATAACTGCTTCTGCTTAGCATCAACAATAATATATTGGAAGACTAATAATCCGGCACCAGGTAGCGCTATAGGTCCCTCTGCATTACTACTATGAAAATATGCACAGAGATCTCAATATTATATATTAAATTCTCCATTAAAATATTCTAGCAGAAAATCAGAGTACAAATGGTCAGCTGACTGCATTTATCTGGTTGATCTGCTTAACTCTAAAGCTTTCTAAGTTCCCAAGCTTATTTTTAGGCACACTAGACTGGGAAATCCCGACCTTATACACAAAATTAGTACATGATGACGCCAGTATGTATGTAGTGAACGTATACACCACAGGAAATAGATGAGTGGAAAAAGAACCCATCATTTGAAGGTTTCCTGGTAGCTTTTTCACACTAGATTAGAGATAATTTCATAAACTGTAATTCACTGTAGTGTGTGTGTGTGTGTGCCACACAAAATAGTTATACATAATTGTGAGCCTTAAATTTTTTTTATTCTGTCCTTCCTGTCATTTCTTTCACAAACTTGAAGAGTGTACAATAAATCTGCAGTGTAAATCTGAAAGATAAGGAAGGGCCCAAAAGTTCTTACGTGAACATCATGGTTGGATTATTCTTTGTTGTTAAAGTACAGGTTTCTTGATGCCGGTCAGAACTCTAACCATGGAAATAGCACCAACTGTGTCAGTTTAACTCTCTCTCCTAACCTGATATGTTGAGACTGCATGGGCCTATCATTAGGCTGGAGGAGACTGTTTGTTTTTAGCATCAAATATATAGTTAATGTTGTTATTGTTGCTACTATTGCATTGTAGGTGTTCTGTCCTTGGATCATTTTGCCATCCTTCACACACACACCCCAGGACAACTTAAAGGTACTGGCAGCACCAAAGAAGTCCAAATAAGAGCAAGAATAGGAAAGGATCTGAAATGGTTTGCATAATTTGCTATGGTTTATACAATAGTACCAGTTCACCCTTAAAGTACCTCAGATTTTTTTTTTTTTTTGCAGCAAGAAATTAGTCCCTTGCAAGCTATCGTATCTCTCTGCAGATCAAGCCATTATATGGAGGACCTGATTGAATTCATTCTTTTACTCTATGCTGGCAACCCAGAAGCAAAGATTTGTGAGGGTCTTGAGAGCAGTAGGGGGAAATATGGGTTAACCTTTATGCAGGGGATAAAATTCTTGTGCTTTTATGACCTGACAGCGTCCCTGAATTCAATGAGAAACCTCTGGCAGTTTGCCAGAAAAATATTGCCTAGAAAAGGATGTACCATGTTGTGCTTCAATCAGCTCTGTAGGTGGTCAAGGCACAAGACTCAGGGTAAAGAAAAAAAGAATGTAATAAAGAAAGACACACACTCACTCTCTGTTTCTCGCTCTCTCTTTCTCTCTCAAAAAAAGTAAGGGAATGTTAACTGGAATGATGCTGTTGCATTCCTTAGCAGGAGGAATGCCCTTCCAGTCTCCTTGCATTCCAGAACTGTGTTTAGAAGAAGCTGGTACCTATGGTAACGGCTGAAAAAGAATATTACAGGCAAATTTTCTGAATCACAAGCTTTCTGCTCTATGTGCTTATTATGCACTTCCAGACTCCATTAAACAGAACCATTTAAAAGTCAGCAAGAAGTGCAAGCAAGACATTTAGTAACAGGTAAAACAGTTTTGGAGAAACAAGGTATAGAATGAACAACCAGACACACCAGACACGTTTGAATCTATTTTTGTCAAATTTTTCATCCAAAATACAGCAGCAATATAAATAACAAACTAGATATTCTGAGTGTGAATTGCAAACTAATCTATGTGTCTCCATTCACTTCCAGGTGAGGAAAGCTTTCAATATGTAGATATGGTTTAAATATCATGAATGAAGGCGAATATACATGTCCCAGGATAATCTTGCAGGAACCAATCTGGGTCATTCACCGGGACCAGAGTTTTTGTCTTCCAAGCTTTCAGACTCGTGCTGAAGCCCATCCTTAGGGAACTTCTCTGTGTCATGCACAAATATCGTGCACAGCTTTGGAATTTGCAAACAGTTTGACTCTACTTTCAAAGAAATGTTCATTAACAAAGTCCTGGTAGGTCATGCAGCAAACGTGTGGATAGAGGTGAACAAACCATTTAAATCTGCACTGCCCAGATTTCTGTTAGTTGCAATGCAAGCCCATTTACCTAGATTTCTCTTTGTTTGAACAGGTTTCAAGTCTCCTGATTTATATGGCCACAAACTTATGTGATAAATTCTAAGTGCCTTCTGAAAATGGTAACCAATATCCTTAAGTATTCCAAGGTACCAAAAGCAGAAGTGGCAATACATGATAGCAGTGTTCCAATATTTGAGACGGTGCCACAAGAAGGGGGGGCGTAACCTATTCTCCAAAGTACCTGAATGCAGGACTAAAAGCAATGGATAGAAAGTAAGCAAGGAGAAAACCAACCTAGAACTAAGGAGAAATTTTCTGACAATGAGAACAGCTAACTAATGGAATGGCTTGCCTCCAGATGTTGTGAGTGCTCCATCACTGGAGATTTTGAAGAAGAAATTGGGTAGCCATTTGTCTGAAATGGTATAGGATTTCCTGCTTGAGCAGAGGGTTGGACTAAAAGACTTCCAAAGTCTCTTCCAACTCTGCTATTCTGTTAAAACATCTTTAGCCTGGTATCATCAAGCCAGCATAGCCAAAGAAATGAAGAATCCATATTTGGAGAATGTCTGGTTGGAGAAACCTAGGGCTTTCATATCAGGTCTGCAAATGTCAGAATAGCCACTAAATGGCAGCTATTAACTTCCTGTATCTCTTTGCTGTCACCTATAGATCTTCCAACATTTATAGTCCAGATGGTGTAGCCTTAGATAAGTTCACATATCATTTTAAGTGATAATATGATTTATCTGGTTTTATTTTAGTGTGATACCTGAGCCAGTCGCTTTAATTTATGAACCAGAGTTTCTGGCCTATTATTACATATGAATGAGACCACAAATGGCTTTTTTTTAAAATTAAAATATGGCTAAAACAAACCACAGTGCCTGTTTGTATACTCTTGACTAAAGTTAGAGTTTTACCACATACAATAAAATCAGAAAGACAGTTGAGGAATGGAATAAGAAGCAGACTGATTAGATTTTTTTTCAGAATCTCAATAGCAAAGAGTGAGAAAATAGCAATCAATCTGCAGTTCTCTACAGGAAAAGGAAATGAATATTATTGTAATCAAAGTAAAAAAATTTCTAATACAGAAAAAATAAGGTCAATTAATTCTAAATCTTGGCTTAACTTCTTACAAAACAACACATGTAATCTACATTTGTCTCTGAAGAATGGCATAGGATCTTGTATCCTACAGGATCTTGTATCCTATCATCTTCAAATTTTAATTCTTGAAGGAAATGCTTACATAGTCATAAAAGCAAAATATTATCCAAGGATTGAACTAACCAAGTTCAAAGTCATAATTGTTGGAAATCTTTATTTCCAGTAACAGTAGGCTCTGCCACAAGAGTAAATATCTTAGGCATTCATAAAGGACGTCCCTGAAAGATCCCTTTCAGAACCTCTTTGAAGGATGCCATTGTTGATACTGACTGATAGAATATTTTGTTCTGGAGAAATGAAGAGATGAGTAAAATATAACATCTGTTTCTATAAATAACTTTCTTCTTCAATGAAAATTATTATTTAAAATTTTTTTGGGGCAGGTTTCTTGATTTCTTGCTTTTTCTGTTATGAGAAAGCACTGTAATGTATTGATCATACTGGAATATATTTGTGATACAGTATATTCTCCCTTGCTCCTGGAGCTACAAGTGGAGGTTAATGGAGTAGCATATAGTTCTACAACCTTGTTTGGTCCATTAGGTAATTTGTATAAGAGCCAAGCCCTTTGAAAAGAACATAGTAAATCTCTGATATTTAGGAGTGGCACATTTTTTAGAGCTGATTAAAGACATTCAACTCATTAAGCATATGAGTATTATTTCAGGGAACTAATAAACTATATATCAACTCATGTGCAAGAAACTAGCTAATTGGGCTTTCTTTGATAAACAAGCAGGTTTGCAATGGGAAAAGGCCCAGGTTCTCAGCCTCTATTTTTTCCTCTGCCCCCAACCTAGATTTGAAATACCCTTTAAAGCAGCAGTTCTCAACCTGTGGGTCGCGACCCCTTTGAGAGTCAAACGACCTTTTCACAGGGGTCGCCTAAGACCATCGGAAAACACATATTTCCGATGGTCTTAGGAACCGAGACACCGCTCCTCTATCCGTCTCTGCATGGCTTTGAGCTGGGGGCCGTTGCGGCGCTGGATTCGTTTCCGTCGAATATCTCCTAAGGGAGGCCGTGCTGCTTCGCGGCCCTTTCCGTGGAAGAGGCTGAACTAAGCTCTGCCGGCGCGGTCGCCCTCTTGGCTCTCTCACTCTCTTGTTCTCTCCCTCTCCCCGCCTGGGTGCTTCTCCAACCAGGCTGGGTGGAGCCGGCAGAGCGGCCTTCCTGCCCCCTCTCCCCGGCCAGCTGGAGCCGGGGAGGCTGGCGACCTTCGGAAGTGAGGCGAGGACAGGCGAGGCGCGCTGAGCCCCGGGCACGGCGGGTGAGTGGGCGGCGTCGGTGCGCACTTGGAGAGCCCTTAGGGTTGGGGGTCACCACAACATGAGGAACTGTATTAAAGGGTCGTGGCATTAGGAAGGTTGAGAACCACTGCTTTAAAGGATCAGATAAGCTTTCCCTTACTTTTTCAGCTCCCTCCAATGTTTAGGCTCACTACAGGCCTGAGGGAAGGCATGTATAAATTACTTTAGATTCCTTTAGGCAAGTCCAGCCAGGAGGGACTGTCCCTTCTAAACAATAATACTGTCAAGACAGTACTTTGGGAAAAGAAATCCAGGACACAGATCATCATAACAAACAGAAGAATGCAGTATAACTGGCTTCATCTATGTTGAAGTGAAATTGTACACATTACAACAAAATAGGCCATCTGAATCCCCTTTCTGACATCCTTGAAGGCACCTCTGAACATGACTGCATAAAACTGACAGCAGAATTTCTTTTCATTTTGATCAGGAAACAGGTGAAAAGTGTAAAATAAGCCTGGTTTGTATCAGATAGTAAAGAAACCTTCAAAATTATTTCCCTGCACTTGAACTCTGTCCTCAGCCTCTACATGGATGGTAAGTGTGTCTCCTGGCCATCAAAAAGTAGTCCACCCTTCATGTAAATCAGGGGTAGTCAACCTTGGCTCTTTTATGACTCGTGGACTTCAACTCCATGAGTCATAAAAGAGCCAAGGTTGACTACCCCTGATGTAAATGATGTGGTGGAAGAAATGGGTAAAGTAAGTACTGGAGAATAAAACACAGTCCAAGAGACAATTTGTAGAGACAGCATTATGGTAAAACTGGATAATCATTAGAGGAGAGCCATAGAGACAGGACTTTAAATGTTCTCAGTGCTTCAATTTGCTCCTGTTTGATTCAAGGTTATTTCCCCAAAGCTCCCTGTTGAGATCAACTCTGAAAGATGGAAAAAACCACAACCGATTCTGTCTAATTTCCAGTTCTCCAAGTTCCAGAACCATTTGCCAAATTTAACTCGTGCCCCAGAAATTTTGCCATAACCTTTTCTATGTCCCCAGATTCTTCCAAATTCTGCTCCACTGATCACTTGTAATAACTAAAAAAAGTGGAAAAATTACATACATATCTTCTGCTTTTCTATAATGTAGCCTTGTCTACAGATTGGGAAGTCAAAAACATCCTGGAAGAAGAAAACATCCTGGCAAATCATTTCCACACTGAGGCCAAGAATATGTCATTGACATTATTGGGAGTTGCATTCAGCTTGAAGGAAGCTTACTTGAGTTAAAGTCTCTAGCATGTTACATTTTACTATAAAGACTCCTTCATCTCTGCACAGTGGAGCCTTCTGCCAGTTCCAGACATCAGCATTACATCATCCTGGATTTGCTGAAAGATTGGGCAGATGCGTGCTGTGAAAATTCTTATAACTACACAATATTTAGTGTGCCATTTGTTTAGTTAGACTATTCTTTTGTTTGCCTCCTCCATTGCTCAAGAAAGATATTAAAGTGCCAGAGAGAGAAAGAAGATAAGGCTACACAGATTTCCTGGCTGGGGCGTAAGACGACTGGAAAAGGAGTTTTTGTTCAGCTGTGCGTGTTAGCATCTCCTTTTCCACCATTTCCTGAAAACAAGGCCAGGGGAAAGAAAAAAATCACACAGACACACAACATTTTTCCATTTGCAGAGTGAACAGGGGGAAGTAATAGGCTTGGGGGAGGGAGGGGGAGGCATCAGATATCTGCTTAGTCTTCAGAGAAAGGAAAAATGCTTGGGCGCCTGATCTGCCATAAATTGCATCTGGTGGTTGGAGCTAGAGCAAGTTATTAAAGTGACTGCATTAAAGTCATAATTCAGCAGGTCAGCAGTGAGCCGACTCTGCAGTCTCTCCTCCATCATCCCTCCCAAACACATTGTCTGAGAGAGCTAAACTCCAGTGGCCTGAATCAGCTCTTACTGCAGTGCTTAATGACTTTTCTCCCCCTTAAGGGAACTGATGCCGGGAGGGGAGCGGAGCAAGCCCGTCTGCAGATGGCATCATTTACACTCACAAAAGGATGGTGCTGTCCGTGCAAGATGAGCTGGGAGGAGAAGGAATTCCCCTCTCCATATTTCGTCCCCAACATGGTCAGAAGAAGAAAATGCATTCAAGGCCCCCTATTTCAAAATAAATTCAATTTGTCTTCACTAAGGATGAGAAAGAAGACACAATATGTTGCTGCTGATGTGACGGGGAGAAATAACAGCAGTTATTGTTATTATTTGGATTATCAGAATCTGTTTGATGACAGATTTTTACTGCAGAGCTTTGTATAGATGCCTGATGCTATGGCTTAAAAAAAAAACTTGGCTGAAACTGTCAAAATTTACAGGGAATCCAGGCAGATATATTCAATTTCAACCAAATTACTCGTATAACCTGGGGGTACGAAGGGTCAGCCAATTGGAAAGCTGACAGCCCAGATTCAAGACCAGAACACAGTGCAATTATTATTATTATTATTATTATTATTATTATTATTATTATTATTATTATTATTATTATTATTATTATTATTATTATTATTATCATCATCATCATCATCATCATCATTATTATTATTATTATTATTATTATTATTATTATTATTATTATTATTATTTAAATTTATATACCGCCCTATCTCCCTTACGGGACTCAGGGCGGTGAACAGGCAATAATAAAAATCACAGTAAATATTACATAAAAGCCTGCTCTAAAATATAAAACCCCTAACAAAACCCAATCAAAACTACGCCAGGCTGGCCGCATGGAACAGATGAGTTTTCAGGGCTCGGCGGAAGAGGTGCAGGTCCGCAATTGTACGTAGGTCGGGGGGCAGGTCAATGGGGTGAGTTCCTGTTACCTGCCCTAGCTCCTGCCCATCTAGCATTTCGAAAGAAGGCAAATGCATGTAGATTAATAGGTACCACTTTGGTGGGAAGGTAACAGTGTTCTGTGCACATCGGCGCATAGCTATGCTGGTCACATGACCACAGAAAATATCTTCAGACAATGCTCAGCCAAGAAATGGACATGGGCACCGTGCCCTAGAGTCTTGGACAGAATTGGACAGGGAAAACCTTTACCTTTTTACTGGTACAACCAGCAATGTACTGAGACTTTCTTCTGATACTGAATCCACTACCTGTACAATCAGCAGGAATCAGATCTGTTTAAAAGAGTTATTGTGGATCTAATCTACATTAGAAAACCGAGGACACTTTCAGGATGAAGATTTTTTTTTCAGATGAGGATGTCCTGACAAGCAAGCTGCTTCAGAATATGCCAGATCTGCACACAAACAATGTAAAGCTGCCTTATGTAAAGTCAACCCATGGCTCCATCTTGTTGCATTTGGGCATTACCGTGACTTGTAGCAGCTCCAGAGCTTTCGATAGAAGAATCCTCTATCTAAGATTCTTTCAAATAAGATAAAGAATTGAACGTGACAGTTTTGTGTGCAGTTCTAGGATCAAGATAATGACTTATCTTGCTATAGTTCCTTTCCACCTACATTAATTCCTACATTAATCCCAGGTACCTCGGTATCCTACAGTTCTGTGAGACTTGGGGAAACTGAGCTGATTAAACCTGAGAAGATAGTTTTTTCAGCATTTCCTATGACCTGGAGAGATGAGGGAATTGTCTCTTTGACAGGGACATCTAATTCATCCCATTTCTTGGACTTACACCCTCCTCTCTTCTAATCAAAGTGTCATGATCTCCCATCCTCCTCAGTTACTCAGGGAAGTGACAACTTTGTCATTCTCTGAACACAAAGGTTAACTGAGCTTCCCCCACCCATCCACATTCAACCTGTTCTACCCTACTGGGGGGAAAAACAAGAAGCAAAACAAAAACAAAAAAACCACCCCAACAAGCAAAGGATGAAGGAAGGGCACTAACTAGCTGCCATTTTTGACATTGTCCCTTTGGCCCACTAAAGAGATGACTAGATGACTCCCTGGGGGAAGATGGCATGCAGCAATGAGGACATTCACAGGTGGCACAAAACTACTGCAGAAGGCCAGAGAAGTCTGAGCTAGTAACTATAGAAGTCTCTTGAGTCCTACAGACCTTCTGTCGATTTCCCACTGCAAGCTGAGTGTTGCAAGAGAAGTGTTGGTTGCATAGTCCAAACAAGGGGATTATCGTTCACACAAAACTCCCTGCAATAGTATTTTTCCCCCAGGCATATCTTCCTTTTTAAATTGCTTCTGCAAAGCTGTTTGCTAGAGAACTATAAATGCTGCATTATGGTGCTCTGCAATCTGGAAACAGCCTGAGTTACAAAATGTTCAGTAAAATTTCCAGAAAGGAGTGTGAGCTGGCCATAAATAACAGACACAACAACAAAATCTGAGCCCTGCCTGTACAATCAACAGGAATCAGATCTGTCTGTCCCGGGATTTTCGTTTGCTAATGGAATCAAAGGTCTACCCGTGTTGCTTACAAAAAAGAACTCCTTGCATCGTCAGTTTATGATCCAATCTGACAAGAAAAACAAGAAAGGGTAAAGAATGCAGGAGAAAAATATAGAGCAAGAATAATGACAAAAAGGCAATTATGTGCAGCTACTTAGAATACTTGTCTAAGGATTTATGATCAGAATTAATTCCAGACTTACTCTGGGTATGTTTGCAACTAAGATCCAGTATCCATGCTAGTCCATGGATAAGTAATTCTTAATACAGTTTTCCCAGTTTCACCCCCTCCCCCCCCCAAATTATTCAGGGTTACATTCCAGACGTAATATTGTAGGTCACTTCAAATATGTGCATTACCAGTTAAAAATAGAATAAAAGATTTAATCAGTATAAACGTTGTGCAATATGGGGTTTTTAGAGATAACATAAATGGCATTTTCTTCTGGTCCACTCAAATTTAAAGATATGCAATACAAATACTGTCCCCCCCCCCCCAAAAAAGAAAATCACCAGTTTTAAAAGAGTATTTGATTGCAAAGTGCCTGTTTAAATAAAGTGCCAGCCTTCTGCTCGTCTGGTCTTTTATTGAGTGTTGCAGAAATGCCTGCAGAGGGAGTGGGGAATCAGAAGCTGGAGAGTGACATGGTGGAGGGTGGGGGGGGAGAGAGACTCTTTTGACTTTACAAGATTCCAAGAAATGGACATGTAATTTCACAATTGCTGGGTTATCTCCCAGGCACTCTAAGGACAAATAGGATGTCTCACAACATGCTGAGTTTGTAGTCCACCACTGAGAATGGAACTGTGTCTTTGAAATGGGGGGAGGGGGGCTGAAAACTACCACAGTGGGAACCTCCTGAAGAAAGACATGTAACATTTTTATATATGAGCTTAATTTGCTTCGTGTTCAGAAACACTCCAAAATTGTAAAGTGTTTGAGCCACATACAATACCTATTATACAGAGGGAACCACTTTTTTAAAAATGGCGTATCTAGATCGTAATCATTCCTAGTTGCAGTTGTATGTGGCAAATCCGGCTCTGTCTCTCTATGTAAAATGGCTGAGTCAATTAAAAGGCTGAAATCTTGTGCACATTCACTTGAGAAAAATCTTCAATGAAAACAAATAAAAAGACTTTGCTATTGAGTATACACTTTCTATTCTTTACAGGCTGGAATGAATTTCAAAAGATAATGAACTACTGTCCTCAGAGATACAAATGTATTCTTTTCCAGTAAAATAAATTACCATAGTGCACTCTGTAACAGACAATAAATCTAGTACTACAGTAATCGAAAGATCAAACCATAAATAAAAAGCAGGGGGATTTTCTTCTTCTCCTCCTAAGACAAGAGTAACCTTGAAGTGCAATCTAAAATTAAAGCGTGGTTGCGAAAGACAAGTCCTGCAGATCCATATTTCTTTGTGAATCACGGATCTAACCCTTCCCTGCTATTTTCTCTCACCAACCTGAAGAGAGGAGAGGATCAAGAAAAAGAAAATCCCTGCTGTGCTACATACGTAATGCTCCTCTTTGCTTTTCTCCTTTTTCCTGAAACCTAACATCCCATTTCGCCTATAATCTAAGCATCTCTGAAGGACATTCAAACAGGCACAGACCTGGAGGACCACTAGATGGTGGCAAAGAAATATGGAACACTTTAACTCACTGATGCCATCTCTTGCATGTCCAGGTACTGGTAGTCCAGATGTGGTAAGTGTCAATCAAATGAGTTTAATAGCCAGCCGTGACAAAACAGGGAATCTAAAAATACATCCTGCAGCTTTGAAGGCAGCAGCTTTTGCCTGCAATCTCCTCAGCCCTGTTTTGCTTGGTGCTCACCTAAGGCAGTTTGGCAAGCACTTAATTTCAAAGATATTGGACTCACCAAATGAATTTCCATGATGGTAGGTGGGGAAATGAACCTACCTCTCACATGCAATAGATGCCTGTATTTGGAAGAGACTTTACAGAAACAAGTTGGCCATCAAAAACTCCCTCATACAAATTTTGGTACCTAGTTTGTCTAGATGTTTTTCTGCACCTACTTTCCATATTTCATACCTAACCATCAATATTTTTACATTATTTGGTTGCTAATGTGTAATGCCAGTCTCAGCATCCTACTCACTGCAGAATTGCAGCACATGTTCCACATGCATGCTAAATTCACTCAGATTGCTGATGGGCATCTCCAGCCTGGTCCACTTGATTTGATGGCATACAGTCAAATCACTCAATGTTCCCCTTGACTATTCAAACGTTGGATAAAAGTCATTAGAATAGCAATGATTCTCTGCACTAAATAACTCTTGAAGCTTCTGAAGTCAGACACTTAGCTCAAGGTATAAACGCTCAGTGTCGCTTCTCACTGTGAGATGAGCATCATATAAATTTTATAAATGTCTTTGAATGCCACATTTGGGTTTTCTTTTCAAAAAGAAAAAAAAATCTCTGGGATCTCTGCTTAAGATCAGCACCCTAAATAGTGTGTTGAACCCTTTAATCATATTTTTCCCAATGAATATCCCATCTTAAAATCTGAAATTGTCTTTCTACTAACAGCTTTCCAAGTTTTCAGAAGGAAGTGTGTGTATTGCAAAGGGTTAATCCCCACCCGCACCCCATTAGTGACTGAGGTTGGGTGGGTTACACAACTGCTTTTAATTAAATCGACTATGATAATGTGGAAAATTCCAGGGATGTTCAGAAAGATGTAAAGAAAGATTTATTGGACTTGCCATCAAATGTTACAGAAAGAAGTGCTCATGCTAAAGGTTTCATTCCCTAAAATACATTTTCTAAATTCTTCATTTTTCTACGTATTTTTCATTCTCAACCATTCAACAGAAAACAAGCATTTGATACCCTCTAAGCATACTCTATAATCCCTGAGCAGTGGGAAGGGACAGAGATAGGATAGGAAGAACTACATTAGTGGATTTTCTTCTGTAGATTTTTCTTAATTCAACAAACTTGAGTTTGTCCATGTGAAGTAGATTCCATGCTAGCCACAGCTTCTCCCTGGTCTGGAAAATATGCTCTGTATTAAAATAGAGACTAACATCTTTGACTTGAAAGAACCCAATGAATCCTCAGGCAAAATAGGTTTTTTATTCTTATGTGATAGTTAATATACAATGGCATTTTGTACCCAATAGCGCTTGATTGATACAATGTGGAGCACTCCTGGGGTTTAACAACTTATGAGAATTCACTGCCTATCCTGTAGCACCGAATTCCCAAAAAATCTAAAACCCTCAGAAATTGAGGTGTTAGTTCTAACCCACCTTAAAAATCCATATCCAAAAAGTAAATTTAATTTTTGCTTCAGTGCTTCTAATTCAAGAATGTGAGTGATGAAATTAGAAAGTGTGACCGTTCTGAATTCATTTCCTTTTTAATTTCTTGCTCCTCTTACGGTTCCCCCTCCAGCCTGGCATATCAAGCAAGACCAGGGGCTCCTGGGTTGTAGTAGTGGAGGCATTCATTCTCATTTGGCTTTGCTCCACAGAGAAGCATCCCAAAGGTCTTTGCTATAAACCTGCCCTCTAAATCTCCAGGATGGTGATGCTGTGATGGGAGTATTTTATGGCTCGCTTCTTGCATTACCACCTTTTAGTTTCTGTATTAATCACTCCAGACGAAGACCATCCATGTACTTTTTTTTTCTTTGTCAATAAAACTTGGTCAGCATTCATTCTCATATTCATTTCCTACTCATTTTTTTTCAGTGGGTTTGTAGATAATAATCGTAGCCAATTTTCAAACGTATCCTTTGCTGTCTGGATTAGCAAAAAATAATATTTTTAACTATGAAAGAGCTCCCTAGTATTTATCCCAGTTACTCTTTATTAAATTCATATCTTGCTTTTCTTCTTCATCCTATTTTATTCTCAAGTTAGATTAAGAGAAAAAGTGATTTGAGTATAGTAACCCATGTGGGATGTGACTTGGGGGTCTACCTGATCCTAAACCAACATTTTGCAGTACACTGGATCTCATATCATTGTTACAACATGCAACTGAAGCCCTCCGCCTTTTGATGCATGGTCTCCATCTTGTCTTTCTGGACCACCCTGCAAACAGCCATGCCCCAAATAGGGTACTGATCTGTGATTGGACAATCACATTCTGATTGCCTACCATTAAAGAAAAGAATATAGACCATGCACACATATAACTAATTCCTTTAAAATAGTTCAAGGACTTAGTACAGGTAGACCTCACTGCATGGTATGGCTTGTTTCCTTTTAGCCCCTCCCCTTTCACATACTTTGCCAAAACATGCATTGCTTTTGCTTCCTTCCAAAGTTACAATACTTATCATTAGTCTGGATGTTTTACTCCCTTCATTGTCTCAGCCCTCCCTTTTCATTACAGAGATACAGTAAAGCTAACTTATGGAGCAGTGCCTTCATTTGCTACGTCCCCCCTCACCACTTCTCTACTCCTCCCACGTGCATACGTGCCTATAGCATATTCCAGTGGTTCTCAATCTTTTCTTCACCATGGTTTAAATATTTTTTGTGGCCATGGACTATGGCCACGGACCCCCAAGATTTATCTCAAGATTTAAATTGTAACATTTATTCCCATCTTCCTGGCCCCTTTTGATGACATTGTGGGGGCCCCCCCAGGCCATATTCAGTTTACACTCCAATTGTTTCCAATTTTAATGCTCCTCTTCAGAGTAATCGGCCAGTAAGGGTCAAAATGTTATACACAGGCAAGCAGCGAGTCATCACAAATCTCAACTCAGGTAAAACGAAATTAAATGCATAAAGCCACCATAGTTCAAAACGGAAATCCTTTGTTGAGCAGGGGGAGGGGGGAGGAGAGAAAATGAACTGTACAGAAGTGTTAAACCTAGGGAAAGCCTTCAATCTTCGGGTGAAGCATCCTAAATAACGCTCTGTATCTGACCCAGGCAACTGAGCACAGAGAAAACACTGTCAATCTTGAACTGGCACCAGGCTTGAAATGTTTCTCTTCTGTTTGACATGTGCTTTCATTAGCATGTTTCTAGTCTGCTATAGCTGGCTAAGAGGACAGCCCTCCAACAAAGCGCTCTTTATCCGGCAGAAATTGCATTAAGGGGAGGGGCCTCTCCTCTATCCTGTGGCGGGGGGGGAGGAGGACAAGATGGGTCTCTATCCAAATAGCTTTGGGGAGGCCAATTGCTGAGAAAGAAATGTAGCACAATTTCTCAAGGCTGGCATTAGCACAAAAAAACAAAACCCTTTTTCTGAGTAGGTGTTAATTAGGCTGACTGATTTCTTTAGCATTTCCTAGTCCTAAACCTTTTCATTCTCTACAGATTTTCCAATAGTGTGAAAGTTGTGTTGCAGAAGTAACTTGATGCTACCTCCTGTTTGAAGGTTTTAACTCACTTCACTAAAACCCTGTTACTATTTAAAGCAATTCATCAGTACAACGTTGGCACACACAGGTAAAATTAAACAAGTAGAATAGGACCAGACACAAACATGCAAAGTGATTGTTAAGTGAGTAGCACCAAATGTTAAGACCTTTTTTTGCTGTAGTTGTTAAGTGAACAAACTGCAGTTGTTAAGTAAAACATGTGATCATTAAGCAAATCCAGCTTCTCCCTTTGACTTTTGTTTGTCAGAATGCTGGCTGAGAAGGTTGCAAATGGTATTAAAGGATCTGGGATGCTGCAACCATTAGAAATGCATGCTGCTTCCCAAGCATCCCAGAATGATGCAACAGTCATAAGTGTGAGGACATGTCATAAATCATTTCAGTGCTGTTGTGATTTCACATAGTTGTTAAAGTAAAGTCAAAGGCTACTCACAAGCATCTGGAGGGACATAGATTCCCTGACTCAATCCTCAAGGGAAAATCTCATTTGCAAGTGGGACATGATGTTAAGGCCTCTTATGCTAAATTTGCTAGTGCAGAAATCAACCAGTTATGAAAGATACATAGGTTTCTTTCATAACTGGTCAATTCCTGCACTAGCAAATTTAGTAAAAGAGGCCTTAGCACCATGTCCCACTTGCAAATGAGATTTTCCTTTAAGGATTGAGTCAGGAAATCTATGACCCTCCAGATGCTTGTTAGCCTCAATTCCTGTTAGTCCTAGTCACTTTGGACAATGGTCAGGAACTGAAGTCCAGCAACATCTGGATATCTAGTTTCCCTACCAGTTCCAGATGAACCCCTTCTTTCCAGAAGCTTCTGTGACTTAATGTCTTCCATGTCTTAAGGAAACCTTCTGTTTAATAATAAAAAAAACCTGTGTAAGTACATGATGTATTACACAAGCCATTCAGGTTGTTTGTATCCTTCTGTGCCGGAAAACACAAGTCTGCAATCAAATCACAATCAAATCTCCAAAACAAAGAGAAATTGTAAATGGAGCAAAATGGAAAGTAACAAATGATTAAAAGGCACAAAAGCGCTATCACCTAATGAGAGCAGGGGAGGGAAATGATAATAATAAATCTTAGAATATGAAATTTATGGTTAATTTTTAAGATCTTAGGAGGCTAATGAAAAATATGAGGGAATTCTGATATATCATTTCTCAGTAAACCAAAGGAAGTTCAATCCACTGTCCATACTAAATCACTGTCATTTATTCTAGTTTTCTTCATACCAGCGAAGAATAACATTTACCCTTACCGGTTTGTAAACGTCCAAAATAACAGCTTTGTAATACAAACATTTCTGACATTTGCTGTAATGTAAAGCTAAAATTTGCCTGTCAGCAGTTTTCCTGACTGCACACCAGGGACACATGAGCTCATAAAGCTTCCTTGTGCTGCACAGACTGTTTCAGTATAACAGCCCCCCCCCACTCCAATCAAATGCCTTTTGAAAGGGATGACTACAGCTCCCATCATCCCCATTCACCCTAGAGCATACCTGAGAATGAGTGGCCTAACCCCGCGGTATTAGTTTCTGTTGTGAATTTTCCTAAACCTTTTGCTTAGAATGTTAACCTGAGACAGAAGGGATCAGGCCTGTATGCAAAAGTACTTTCTGCAAAAGTAAGATGCATGCAATTAAAAGGAGGCGGGTATGCCACAGGCTCTCAGGGCCTATGGGGATTTGGAGACCTAAAGCAAAATGGAGTGGGGGGAGGCTTACACTCAAGATTTAGTGACGATCTTATGATCTGATACCTAATTGCATAATAAAAATAAATAAGAAAGATGGAACAGTGTCGCAGGGGCTGGGGGAGGAGACACAGTTTAAATATTCCCTGCAGAGAACACGTTCCCTAACCAATTCAAGATCCACTGGAAAATGTCGGAAAGATGAATCTAGGAGAACACTGTTAAAATAAACAAGCAAAACTGGACAATGGATCTGGACAATGAAATCTAAACATGAAGGTTTTATATCTGCCCAAGTGGAAATCCTACTTTTATTATAGTAGTAGTAGTAGTAGTAGTAGTAGTAGTAGTAGTAGTAGTAATAATAATAGTAGTAGTAGTAGTAGTAGTAGTAGTAATAATAATAATAATAATAATAATAATAATAATAATAATAATAATAATAATAATAAAAGTTGGAAGGGACCTTGGAGGTCATCTAGTCCAACCCCCTGCTCAGGCAGGAAACCCTATACCATTTCGGACAGATGGCTGTCCAGTCTCTTCTTAAAAACTTCCAGTGTTGGAGCATTCACCGCTTCTGGAGGCAGGTTGTTCCACTGGTTAATTGTTTTAACTGTCAGGAAGTTTCTCCTTAGTTCTAGGTTGCTTCTCTCCTTGATTAGTTTCCACTCATTGCTTCTTGTCCTGCCTTCAGGCGCTTTGGAAAATAGCTTGACTCCCTCTTCTTTGTGGCAGTTTTTTTTTTCTCCATAAAGAAGAAAAATGCACTTCTGTTTGTTTCTTCTTTAATCAGATTTTTTTAAAAAAACATTTCACATAAGAATATACAAAAGAGGCATTTAAAAAGGACAAAGAAAAAAAAGCTATGTCATAAATCCCAAGCATAGAAAGTAGCAAACAAAATGATATCAAAACATTTTTCTTCACGTTCTTATAGAACAAAAAAAAAAGAGAGATCCAAAAAAGCCCAGTTCCACTGAAAGGTGTTCCTACTTGCAGACTATATGAGATATATAAATATACAGAAAATACAGACTCAAAATATAAGCCTAGGCCAGGGGTAGCAACCTTGGCTCTTTTATGACTCGTGGACTTCAACTCCCAGAATTCCTGAGTCAGCATAACTGACTCAGGAATTCTGGGAGTTGAAGTCCACAAGTCATAAAAGAGCCAAGGTTGCCTACCCCTGGCCTAGGCAGGATGGACAAACACATAGGTATGTTACCTCCTCAAAGCTCCCAAACCTGTGCCACTAAATAATCATAGCACACTTCTTTCTGCTAGTTTTGCAATATAGATAGAAAAAGAGGATTTTTTTTTATGCATAGGGCTGCCACTGAAAAACCATTCAATGCAGCAGCTTATTCAGTAGCAGGCAAGACTTGTTATAATCATGTAATGGCTTTGTTGCAGGAACTACATTGCTTGTTGGTTTGCTTCTGGGTTTCAATCCAACTGATGGTTGTCACTTATAATACCCTATATGGATTGGGATCTAAGGACTGTAAAATCCTCTAATTCAGATAAAATCTGCCTAATGGAGTCTATCTGAGAGGGCTGCTAGGTGTCCCCACCCTACTGGGAGATATAACAGGACAGGATCTGAAAAGGAGCACCCTTGTTGTCCACACTTCTCTAGAACACCTGAAAAACAGTTAAAACACTGCTTTTCTGCAGAGCTTTTGGAAACTGAAGAGAGGAATGTATTATGTTTGGGTTTTGTTTTTGGTTTTTTTGTAACTGGGAGTAATGCACTGTGTTACCGGTAGGTATGCTGGGTTAGTGACAGTTTATTAAAATACTGACTTGATTGTCTGTATTTTTGTTGTCTTTGGTACACTGATGTTGGATGCTACTGGATTTTGGAAGCCCCTTAGAGCAGTGGTTCTCAACCTGTGGGTCAGGACCCCATTTGGGGTCGATTGACCATTTCATAGGGGTCACCAAGCAAGGCTGTCCGCCATTTTTTTTGTCTGCCATTTTTCCCCCTTTTCCGGCGGGTGCCTTACCTCCCTTGGGCTGGGCCAGCTGGTGGTCGGCCTGCTCCGTCTCTGCTGCTTGCCAGCTACGCCTCAGCCGGCGCAGGGGGCGGAACCACGCATGCGCGGCGCTCCCGGGCAGGGAAAGTCCTCGATTTACAACCGGTTGGGTAGTCCTCGACTTACGACCGGTTTAGTCCTCGACTTATGACCGGTTTAGTCCTCGGCTTACGACCGGTTTAGTCCTCGACTTACGACCGATTGGGGTCGCGGCATTAAAAAGGTTGAGAACCACTGCCTTAGAGTCATGTGATAAAAGCAGCATGTAAAGCTTAGAAACAAACAAACATCTTTGGTTCTCAGATTTTAAAAGGGGGGAGGAGCTAAGCATTGGTAGTTTGCAGGACAGTCATTTCTGCTTTGGATTAATCAGCAATTCTGAGAAAGCCACAATGCAACTATGTTGAATCACAAGGCATGGATGTCTTTTTCAGACTGAGAATGGGCTTCTGGGGACAAGGAAGTATCGTGTGAAAACCTCACTGTATGTCTTGTCACTCTGATGTCATAACCAAGCAAGGATTTCCTAACAAAATAATGGACGTGGGAAGCAGCTCTAAGCAACTCTGGCTTGGCATGCTTCAGCCATCCATTACTTAGTCATTCAACAAGATGCCATTTATAACTGATTCATTCATACTCCTGGGCTGTTTATACAATAACAGGCTTACAGATGATCAGGGAGTCTGAAAGTCTGCACGGCTATGATCTCACCCAACATGTGGAAAATGTGCCTAGCTCAGAATCCACAACTTCAAACTCAGTGGTTGCCAAATGACGAAGAAAAATCCTGTCTCATCTGCTCCTGAGCTTTAAACAGATATCTGAATGTCAGCTTGTTATGTCAAGGCGATAAGTACAGCAAAGCCCTCTTTAAGGTCCAGCTCTTATGCCAGCATTTCTTCTCCTTTTCCTCCTACTGCTTATCTTATGGTCTTTTCCCCCTTGCTTTAAGGTTTAGCCTTCTTGAGATCTTCCACTTATAAACAGTAATTCCCATCTCAAAGCAATGGGAAACAATATCACCTGTTTTTAGAAACTTTGCCCCCAAAACAGAGCAGCCTTATCAGAGATAACACTACGAAAACAAAGTTGGACTACTAGGCCAATGACCCGGAGTTGTTTCCTGCAGCAGCCAACCCAAAGCTCACAAACAGCTGGCAATGCCTGAATGCAATAAGTAAGCATCAACACCATGAGTTGCTGATTGCCTAATCTAATGCTTCATGAATTTCATCATTTTTTTTTAAACCATTCAAATTGAGGGTCTAATGGCAAAGCATATTAGATAATAAGATAATCCTAGGCCACATAAAAAGGAATTTGGAGTTACCTGCAGCCCAGGAGTCAGAGGTTGCCTGGTCTGTACTAATCTATGGGGCTTGTACAGTATTTCAAACACCTACAAAAGTCAGCTCAACAGTTGACATATACACTGTAGCACTCCAATAATGCTCAGCTTTTATTTTGTAAGAGTATATTCCCATCCTCGTGATCACAATTAAGTAAATGTGGAAAAAAACATGGAGCCAACAAGAGTACATAGGAAGGTATTTTTAAATCCATCCTGGTAGTTTTCAAAAGACAGTCTCAAAAGAATGTCAGTAGAATCTATGAATGGGATAAAGTAGGAATGTGAATCTAAAATTATTCTACAAACAATATATTGTCCTTGAGCTTACAGAAACCTTAAAACTAATCTGGGGAATTTTACTAGTACTTCAATGCTGGATTTTTATATTTATGGGGGGGGGGGGAAACAAGTTAAAAGTCTTCCCAAATAAAAGTTGCTATGCCACCTGATCCTATGTATACTTGCACACAAGTAATCCCATGTATTCACCAAGACTTGCTCCTGAATAACTGAGCCGTCTATAATTAATCTGATGATGTAGCATGAAATGCAGAAAGCTGCTTCTTCAAATGCAAAAGTGTCAAGGGGAGGTTATTCCATTTAGAGGCATGCCATCAAAGTAGCATCCTTTTCTACCTGCCCAAGCTGCCAGCTTTTAAACCAACCCTTATAGCTAACCAGTTTGATCTGCCAGGGAGTGTTTACCACTAGTACACAAATAACTTCATCTGTTGATGCTTGCTTATCAAGCTTCTCTTAAAGGCCAGAGGCTCTTTCTCTAGCCAGCTGGCAATCTATCTGCCTGCCTCTGAAGTAGCCTGGCAGAGGGTCAATCAAAAGTCAGGCCTCCAACATTCTTCCTAGCTTCTCTGCCCAGCTTGAAATACTCCCGCCTGATACTACACGATTCTCTTTTCTTCCTTCCTTCCTCCCTCCCTCTCTGCCCATCCTCTAATGCAGCATCAAGTCAACTCTGAAACTCAAAAAACCAAGCAGGTTTCTCTCCTTAACAAGCAGAGACAGGGTAGATTCTAACTCTAGCACTCTGGGAACCATCAACATTTGAAACATCAAGAATGAGCTTTTCTACCAAGCAAAGGGAGGGGAGCTTATCTTCTCTCCTCTTAAGGTACCGGACAGAATCTGTTATATGACACTTTCTGTCAACAAATAGCAAGAGCTCCAGTTGGGAGTGATTTATCTCCATACTCTCTTCCTACGCCTAAGTGGAAGACCCATGTATGGCATTGTTTGGAGCATATCTGTGTGGGATGTCCTGCTTATGTACAAAGAGGCAAACCTAGAGCTGAGAAAGAGTCATCTGTGTCATTCTCAGGGCCAAAGCCTTTTACCAGACATGGTTTTACTGGGAATGCTGGCGGCATAAAACCCAAAAACTCTTGAGCAAGCCACCCAATGTTGCCACTAAATTGTAATTTTTAAAGTGACAGACAAGGGAAATTATTAAATATCTGGGGCCATGTTACTCATTTTAAATTTTATTTATATTTCTTATTTCTAAATCGCCCATTCCCTCAGAGAGATTAAATTAATTAAATTAAATTAAATTAAATTTAAGTAGCCATCACATTAGAAAATGTTCTGGTGCTGCTGAGTCTTTTTCCTGGACCCATCCCCCTTTGTGGAACATAGTTCCCACATGCTACAAAGTGGGATGGGTCCAGGAAAAAGACACAGCAGCACCAGAACATTTTCTAATGTGATGGCTACTTAAATTATATAATGGCTACTTGACTCTTGGTCAAATGAAAAACAGCCCCGATTACAGATAGTGAGATTCCTTAATTTAAGATATAAGAGACACATCCCCCTTCTTCTGAATAGATGATCCCACATTCTCAGGACACTAAAGGCATCCCTGGAATCTCTGTAGTGGGTAGGCCATGCCTGAAGAGTAGATTATTGCTACAGTTTCTCATCCATTTAAATGTTAATCTATTAATTCAGAGAAACCCCCAAGAAAATTCATTCATTCTCTAGTTCTCGTTTTTTAAAAACATCCGCAACTTCCAATGAACATATTGGAAATTGAATAATTTCATCTTTGGCAAGACCTTAAGCCGTGCACATTACGATATAATTTCTTACTCCTTTTTCAGCTGAACCCACGTCACCCGGTCGTTGTTGTTGTGGGGGAAAAAGAAAAGGAAAATATTATCAAGCATGTTCACTGCCTTGAGTCATTTATAAAAATAATATAGGTGGGAAATAAATAAATAAATAAAGCCATCATCTATTGCAGATAGTCCTGTTCCAATTTGTGAGGGCATTGAATGAGTAGTACTAAGACTGATCCTCGAAGTTCCATCCGTTGCTCCATCCTGTAGTCATGTGGTTAACATTTGTGACTTTCCTTGCCAGCTTCCTACAAGCAAAGTCAATGGGGAAACTGGCTGGAGGTTGCAAATGATGACATCCTTGCTTAACAACCCGGGGGGAAGTGCTGGAAATAATATAAGAGATAAGATAAGATAACCTTTACTGTCATTTTTTTACTGTGGGGACAAAGGCACACATCAAAAATGAAATTTAGTTGCCTGTTCTCAAAGTGAAACACATGACGCACACCTAAACATACTATATACAAATATGTACAGACCCACACCCCTACATATACATAACAAATAAGTATTAAACACTTTCCATCTTGTTGGCGCTGAGCGATGCAGTCACGTGACAGCCTGCTTCGTGACTACATAATTTAGCGGCGGAAATTCCATTCCCAGTTGCGGAGACTGAAACTACTGTACTGCAGGAGTGGCTGGTTTACGCAAGAACTTTAAAATGCTTTAACAGAAAAGCCACCATCTCCATCTGCAGTACCATCATTTTTGTGTTTCTATGTGTAATTTCTCTATAATCTATGGTACGGTCTACCATACCAAGAACCAGAAACCTGGTAGCATATTTTCATTGCGTTGCATCTGATGAAGTAAACTCCAGCTCACAAAAGTTTGATTAGGTGCCATCAAGTTGTTTTTGACTCCTAATTGCCACATCATAGAGCATAGGGGTCTCCAACCTTGGCAACTTTAAGACTTGTGGACTTCAATTTCCAGAATTCCTCCTTTCCCCAACCAACTACTTTCAGTTAGATTGGACTATGTTGCCCATCATTCCTAGCTTGTCTTATGAGGAAGGCCACTATTCAGACAAAACATATGGTACATCTATGCCTTTCCTTCTCTCCTCTCAGCCTTGGTAGACCTGTTTGTACATGTGAGCTTTCTTTTCCATTCTTCCCACTTTCTCAAATTCACAGCTGCTATTTTTAGTACATTCCACACTTCTAGGAACTACAAATATTTCTAACATGTGAGCCCACAGATCTAGTTTTTTTGTGTGTGTGTTTTCTGAAATATTCCTCTCTTCCCACATCTAGTTGCGATTTTGATGTATTCAAATGCAAATAATGGTAACATGATGCAGATATCCAACATATACTGAAAATGCCTGATAAAAAGAGTATGAGGGAAATAATGAGTATTGTGATACGAGTCATAACCAATTCAATATTATACAATTTGATCTGACCTTAAAACAACTTTTTCTAGCCTTTGAAAGCATGAACAGATCTAACATTCCAGCTCCAACTTGCACATTGAAAAATGTGAAAGTCACAATCCTAGGTTCACTCATTCCTGAACCTGCCCCTTTTTACAAATTCACTGGAATGTGGATTTCAAATGTGGATTTTGGCGAGCAAAATAGGGCTATCTGTGGGGAAATGGTTTCCAGGTTGGGGGGAAATAAAAAAATAAATTAGCTGCGATTGGACATATCTCACAGGGGCCTTCTCCTACAGCAGGGGAAGAGTTGTCTTCTCCTTCAGCCTTCCGAGGTGGATATGTTCTAAATTGGTCAAAATACAAAGTGAATGAAATATCAGGTTCCCTAGACCAATTATGTTTTATTAATTGTATTTTTTCAGAGAAAGTGCTACTGTACCTAGGAATGTTCAAAAGTCATGTGGAAAATAAATGAGGATAGTTTTAGAAGAAAATATCAGTAATCAATTTGAACATTTAATATAATTTATATTATATTATAGTGGATCTGCCTTTGAGTACATCTGCATAGAGCAGCGGCCCCCAACCTTTTGGGCACCAGGGACCGGTTCCGTGGAGAGAGGTTTCTCTGCTGACTGGAGGATGTGTGGTTTCCCCTGCTGCCTCCATCGCACAGATGGGGCTTCACTTGTTTGCGCGGCCTGGTTGCTGGCTTGCCATGGACCAGTCCCGGTCCACAGACTGGGGGTTGGGGACCGCTTGCATAGAGCTCTCAGTCATTCAACTGTTCTGTTATTGACTCCTTTACCTGCTGACCTTCCAGTTTTTCATGATTTGATAATCAGGACTCTTGGTTTTATTATAGCTACAAATACCCTCATTCAGTTACACATGACTATAGTTCGCTTTCAGAGTTCCCAGTTCAAGATGTGGAGTTTGGATGAGTGGGGAAGTTGGGTCAGCAATGCATCTCCTTTTGTCTTCTACACACATCTGACATTTGGATCTTGATAAGGGTTTAGAATTAAAGAATACTGACTGTAAGAATTTACAGTGCCTTCTCACCCAAAAAAAATCCATTATTTTTTTTCTTTGAACTTTCAGAACATAACTGGGTGAAAAATAGAGGAGAGAGATCCAAATCCATAGTCTAGGCCAGTGATGGCGAACCTTTTACAGACTGAGCGCCCAAACTGCAACCCAAAACCCACTTATGCATAGTCGAGTACCAGGTAGATGTGGCCCATTGGCTGAGTGTAGCCCATTGGGTGGGCGTTGCTGCGGTGGTAATGGCAGACTGGGTGGGACTAAAAAGTTCAATCAATCAATTCCAACTTTGCAAGATCTTTTTTTTCCCGTGAGAAGTTGAAATTGATTGAACCTTTTTTTTTTTTTTGCACACGGCGGCGGAGGCCTAAAGTGAAAAGGTTTTATAAAACCCAGCTGAAGGCCTAGGACTGGGGCGACGGCGCACGTGCCCACAGAGAGGGCTCTGAGTGCCACCTCTGGCACCCGTGCCATTGGTTCGCCACCACTGGCCTAGGCATCTCTTTTCTACAGGGAGCTATTGTTACTGAAGCTGATTAACATGGGTACACAGGATCTGTTCCCCTAAACTTCAGATCTTAAAGCAAATTAACCATCACTGCTATAAAACAAGCATGACCCAGCTATTCTATGTAGATGGCACATTCCCTTAGGCATCATCCACAAAGGCTGGACATAAATGCAGGTAAAGACTCCCTTGGGTCAAACAGGATTCTCAACTGACTTAATGCAAGCGCTTGAAATTGTTTTCTTGACCACAATATGGAAATGGATAGCCATTGCCTTCTTCCAATATGTTCTTTCAGCTTCCCAGTTGCACCAACAACCTCAGGCTCCCTTCATGGTCTCCCACAATCAGAACGACTCATGTCTGATCCTGCCTGTTTAAGATAAGCCAAACTTAGGTACATATTGCTATCTCTGCAAGGATATGGATGGTACCAGGGCCTACATCAAGAATAGATCTGGTCAAAATAGACAGTTGGTAGAGATGCCACTCTTTCTAAGTCCTCTTTTTTTTCTTGCTTCAACATCTTTCTTTTTTCTTTCTCCCCATGTAGCATGTTGTGAAAGATGGTTCTACTTAGGGATCTCTTGCAGAGGCTTTATGAATTTAGATTGAGACCCAAGTAAAATCAGGTTCAAGGTTGTGTATCACCCTCTGACCTAGATCACCTACTTCTGGTATAAGATCTGAGGGACTTTTCTTCACATCTTTATTTTGTTTTGGAAACAGCTTTAAAAAGAAGCCTAGGGCTTTTAGTGGTTATGACTCAGTATATTTCACAGATATATAATTAAGCCACCCAATCATGGGATGAAAACGGAGATACCACATTTCATGACTAAAGCGGAAAGGTTAAGAAATTTGGCCAAAACAAAACAAATGCCTCTCACAATCAGAATGGAAATAAAGGGATTCTGTACATATAATGAACAATCCTTGCCCTAGAACCTGAGAAAACACTTGTTATTAATTGGGTATTTCTTTCACTTACTTCAAAAAGATGCAGAAATTGTGCTTTGGTTCACATAGCAAGACATGCAAAAATGGATTGGTGTATAATAGATTATAAGGCATCTGGATATCACACCTGCTCCCTGAACCTGTCCAGACAACACAGTGAATTGCACCTCTTTTCTCAAAAGATGCAGTAGACAGAAGAGATTTTAAAAAATGAGAGAGCCTTTACTATGAGGCATTTTCAAGCCCTAACCTGTAAAACATAGGTAAGTTGTTGTTGTTGTTTTTTTAAAAAAACGCAAGTATAAAAATGGATGACTTTATATTAACAGATGTTTGTCTCTTCCACAGTCCACAAAAAGGGGGGGATAACAATGGAACTATCATCTTTTTCTAGATTTTAGATTTCACCTAAAGAAACCCTTTTTCACACTTCAGTTCAACATAGATAATCTTATTAACTTAAGTTGCAAGAATATAATATCCAATTGATCTTACTAGGTTGCCTATCCACTGGGCTCCAATTATAAAATGCTACTATCAGTTAAAAAAGGTGCGTCATGTTGTGTCAACACAGCCAGATCCAGAAGAGCCAAAATGAGTCACTGAATTCTTGAAATGCAGACTAAGGTCTTCCCAGCTGTGTTCTTCACATACTTTGCAGGCATCATATTATGAGAATTGCATCACAGAAAATCTGAAATCAAATATTTTGACTTTTTCCTGTCTGGAATATTTTGAAAGGCACATGTTTATAATTCTTTGGTTTCCGAGATCACAAAATATTTAACTAGCTTTAAAAAGAATAAGAGAACCTTAAAATGAAAAGGATCATCTGAAGCTAAAAGATCAGTTAACAAAAACACAGATTCAATCCAGGAGCTGTTGAAAAATTCCTAATCTATGAGTTTCTGAATTGTGTACCCTAATCTCAGTTACATATACTGTACTTTCCTAACCTGAATAGTAAGTTGGACTGCAATCTAAAACATATTTTCTTAAAGCCAGATTTCATAAATTTCAACAGTCTTTAACTAAATGTAAAGCTTATCCAGCTCTGGGAATAGGAGTCATAAAGGGGCACATCCTAATCCTGTATCTGTCATGATCAGACTTCAGAATCAGCTGTGAGATTATGCCATAACATTCCAGTCTACTGATAGTCTTCTTCTCAGATGGAAGCGATACAGCTACATTCAGTTAAAGCAGGTCCTAGAAAGCCCTTGCCTATGCAGTGTGATAGTTCCTCACCAGTTCTGCCCAATTTCTATGCAAATAAGGAAACAACGATTCCCCTGGTATGTAAAGGACTGGTGTCTTGAAAGAAAGAGCACTCTGCAGCCCTTTATTTGAGACTGCAGAGCTAAGTGGAAGGCTGGAAGGGTGGGTAAAAGTTCAAGATGGTAGTCACCATCCTTGGTCAACTGGAACAAGAAGGCAGTGCTTCAGTCATGAGAATGCAACCACCTTTACTTTTTTGACTCCACCACCACCACCAAAGGAAGGGCAGAATGCCTGCCAGGAAGATGAGTACTGTACAATAAAGACAATCTAGCTTTGCCCTATACATCGTTACTTTTGTTTTCCCTCTTTTTGGTATGATGGTTACAAGACTGTGAGCCTGTAAAGAAAACAACCTGAATTCCATGTCCCACAAATGCTAGGAATAATTCCAGAAACACATATACTTTGAAATGCTTTATAAAATGAGCTATGACTTCAAACAAGCATGATTTTCATAACTTACGATTTTCATGTGTCTTAAATAATAGGCTATTATTTTAAAAATGGAAGGGCACCACACAATGAACCAGTCACAACTGAGTCTAACACACTGCATAATTCCAGTTGAGGTAATTATCTTTTGGTTTAGTGTATCATACAAACCTAGGAAATGGGGCTACATAAGCGACAGATGTGTTCTATAGGCATATTACCCTAAGCTGTTATGAATTGTTTAGATTAGATTTAGCATGTTGTATAACCCAGCTGCTATGGTTTTCAGACTATAGTGCATGCTCAGCATTGTCTAAAAGTCCAACCAAGTATAAATTATTCAACAAACTATGATTTCACAAACCATGATTTTAGATAAGGTTGAATCCAGTGAAAGACACCCCACCCAAGATATGTACACACACAAATGTGAGGTTTCTGTTCATTTTTTTCCCAGAGATTGTGCTACAAAGCTGTAATTCCATGCTTAGCCAGAAGTGATTTCCACTGAATACAATGGACTTATTCCTGAGTAAACATGCATACGATTGTGAGACTTAACCAGTTACATTATGCATTTTTGATGGGGAGATTTGTCATGTGATCATTCAGGAGCATTAAGTTTTGAGCTGTGTTGCCTACCTCTTGTGAATGATCCCGGTCTCTGTACAACTGACGTCAGTAGGAGCTCTCAATGGTGGACTAATTCTAGTCCAAACCACAAAGTTTTGCACACCATCGAAATTCACACCAAATGAACCCAGGAATATTTGGAGAAAAGGCAGATTGACTGCTTGAAATCTTAAGTAGATCAAAGCTGCAAAAATCCATACAACCACTAGATGGTATCAATGAGATACACAAAGACAAACTTGAACATCTGGATTTTGCAGCTCGGATCCAGCATGAAAGGTTGGTCGAGTCAGCCAGGAGAACTGAGCCACCTCAGAATGTTCCAGCTTCCACTGGGTGGTCTTTTGTCCTCTGGAGAGAACAAATATCATGTGGCACTAAGGCTTCTTCAGCCCTGCTTTGCCCCGATGCAAGCCAGTAGACCAGGAATCAAGGGCTCATGCTCTGCAGCACGGAGAACTTACCCAGCTCAAGGGCCCTCTCAGCAAACGGCATCTGCATCCACCGCTACCAGTTTTTTTTTGCTCCCGTACAAGGGCAGCTCCAGGCTGTTTAATTTTCTAAACCAGGGGTAGTCAACCTTGGCTCTTTTATGACTTAGCTGGCTCAGGAATTCTGGGAGTTGAAGTCCACGAGTCATAAAAGAGCCAAGGTTGACAATCTAAACCAGTGTTTCTCAACCGTGACAATTTTAAGGCATGTGGACTTCAACTCCCAGAATTCCACAGCCAGCAATTGTCAAGGTTGAGAAACACTGATCTAAACCTTCTTCCCCAACCACAGGAGAAAAAAGAATTTCCCTTTCCCATATATTGGACACAACTGTCACCTACACATACACACACCCGCCTCCATCTGCAGCTGAACCTAACTGTAGGACACTAACTACGGGAAAGGCCGCGTCCGGATCCAAAGTTAATCCGGACGCGGCTACTATTCTGCCTCCTCCCCTTTTTTTTGCAAACCAAGCCTCTGGAACAATGGAGGGGATGTGTGCCACCGGCCTTTCCCTTCCCACCAACAGAAGCCTGAGGGTACAGAGGGTGACAGCGTGGAATTCTGCTGGGCTCCAGCCAACCGCGCAGACTCTCTGTGTGTCCCCATTCCGAACCCGCCTGTGGGTGGCTGGAGGCCGGGGGGTCACGTGCCTGTCTAGTCCAGGGGGCCCCGTCTAGTGGCGTTAATTCCATGTGTCCGGAGGCTGCGGTATTCTTCTAGGCCAGTGGTTCTCAACCTGTGGGTCAGGACCCCATGTGGGATCGATCGACCATTTCACGGGGGTCGCCAAGCAAGGCTGTCCGCCATTTTTTTTGTCCGCCATTTTTTTCCCCTTTTCTGGCGGGTGCCTTACCTCCCTTGGGCTGGGCCAGCTGGTGGTCGGCCTGCTCCGTCTCTGCCGCTTGCCAGCTACGCCTCGGCCGGCGCAGGGGGTGGAACCACGCATGCGCAGCGCTCCCGGGCAGGGAAAGTCCTCGACTTACGACCGGTTGGGTAGTCCTCGACTTACGGCCGGTTTAGTCCTCGACTTATGACCGGTTTAGTCCTCGACTTACGACCGGTTGGGGTCGTGGCATTAAAAAGGTTGAGAACCACTGTTCTAGGCCGCCTCTCGCAAGCTTGGCTGTGCAAAGCAGCCAAAACCAGAACGAAGCTGGGTGGAATTTGCCTCCCTGTTCTCTTTCCCCGCCCGCCCCCTTATCCTCCCTGCTTCCTTGGTCAAAGCGACGTTGGAGCAAAGGAGACTCCCGTTGAGCTTGAAAACAAAAGAGACCTTTAACCAGCTCCAGGCGTTTAGCGGGTCTGGGAAGGGATCGCGACCAGCTGGGGCTCGACATCACCGCTCTGGCTAGGGAGGGGAGGCGGAAGGCAGAAAATCCCATCCAGACTGACTTTCTCTTCAAGAGGAATCTCTTAAAGAGAAATAATTTCTCTTAAAGGGCATCTTTTCTTTTTTTTTTTTCCGGCAATCGGTCTCTTCCAAAATGGAGGACAAGAGCGAGCGTGTTTGGGGAACTAGGTGTAGCTCCTGCGGGGCGGGGGAGGAATGCGCAATATGGATCAAGGGAAGGCTTTTTGGGCACGGCGCCAGCTTCCTCCAAAAGGTCGCAATGGGCATGCAAATGAGCGGCAAGGCTGCTGCATCGCCCGTTTGGCAACGCCTCAATCCGAGACATGCGCATTTTACTTTGGCTCGCACAACCGCAGCCGCCGAGAGCTGGAAAACACCGAGTTGTGCAAGAGTACAACCATCAATCACAGCTCTACCCCTTCCGTGAAGTACAATTTTATCCTTTCTGAAAATGTGCCCTCGGGGGCTCTAGTAGCTGTTTCGATTTGCTTTCCTCCCACTTTTTTTTGCATTTGTGCTTTTGGGCCGATTTCTCCCTTTTGGTTGAGTGTCTGAGTGAGAAGGTGCGAAGACCCCCTCAGGGGCTTCCGAGCGCCAAATTGGGGAGGGGTGTGTGCAGATGTAGAAGGTGAATTTGCACCCTAATATCCTTGCGTCGCGCACGGGGATGAGGGCAGCCTATGCAATCGGTAAGATTAATCTTGACCCATCAATCTTTCCTTCTTTTTATTAGGTGGGGGGGGGGAGACTCTGGCTCGGAATTCTTTTTTGGACTTGGTTGCAAACAGATACGAACCGACCCCGTCCGTTCTGAAGGATGTCCAATCTAGAAGCCAAACTACGGAACCCCCTCCCGTGATTGATATTTACCCAAAGCCTTCCTGAAAACCTGAATTGCAACAAAAGCAAGTCAGCTGTGACCCCCCCCCCCCTTCCCATCCGCTAGACATGTAGCAATTCTTGGCGAGGGAGGAAAGAAAGATACGAGGGAGCTTCTGTGAACTTAATGCAACTTAGTATTTAGGACTCCTGTCTTTCTCCATTATTATATATTTTTTTATCCTGCCTTTATTAATTTAATAAATAACTCAAAGCAGCGAACATACCTAATCCTCCTTATTATCCCCACAACAACGCTGTGAAGTGAGTTGGGCTGACCCAAAGTCACCCAGCAGGCTTTCATGCCTAAAATTGGACTAAAACTCAACAGTCTTCTGGTTTTTAGCATGGTGCCTTTATCCACTACTAGACCAAATTGCCTCCAATGTCGCAATGCTTTTCCATGAACCTATAGCCAGCCTTGATGACTTGGACAAGAAGATAATGAAAGGCAATCGCCACTTATTTGATAGGAGAGATGTAAATTTAAGTTTCAGGCTGCAATGGGAGAATTGTGGCTCAGAGCCAAAGAGGAAGCTGTGTTGCTGTTGAAACTTTGACAGTCAGCATAATAGCAACAAAGCCAGTCTTCTAATTCAAAGCAACAGGATGTGTCACTTTGGCACAGAGAAAAAGTTCACGGAGGCCTAATATAAACATCTCTCTTGTGAACAAGGGGAGGGAGGGCAGGACAGAAAGGTAGCCAGTCAGGACTCTTGCTAATTGCTGTTTCCATGTAATTTAGTCACCAACTTAAAATGGAAACAAATTTTCCCTTCAAAACAAAAGGCAGAAGAAAAGCAACCTTAAATAAAGAAGAATTCTGGGTTACGGTGGCAGACACATTTTGGAAATAGTGGGACAAGCCAATGTTTATAGAACTTCATCTGCAGCTAAGCAGGTTTCACTCAAGGGGTTGCTTTGTTTTACTTTTTGCTTTAGGGAGAATCACTAAGGCCACGCCTCCTGAACCCCCACCTCCTGCTGAAGGGGGGGGTGAATTAGCCCTTCCCTCTTTACTGCAGAGTTTGGGTTTTTCAGGAACTCCCTAGCTCAGGAATTTCTGCCACTTTTTAAAATGTTTTCCTAGTGTACATGTTCAGCTTGTATCTCAAAAATCCTAAAGCACTTTAGTAGGTAGCAAGAGATAAAATGTTAAAAAATAATCTTGGGCTTAAAAAAATAACTTTTAAAATGGGAAGAAAACACTACAGAGCAAATAATGAAATTTCATAGAAAGAGTACAGTAGAGCAGAGAAGAATAGAATAGAATAAGTCATGCTGATGCTGTCATCTGTACATAATGTTTAAAAAGCTTCAGCAATCGTTTAAAAGGTTCATTCATTCTGACTAGCTCCTTAATGGATCAGAGGAAATGGAAAGTCACATGGTTACAGAAAACCTTCATACAACAAATGCCGTCTAGTTATGGTTAATTTTGTGACAGTGCTACAATGCACTGCAATCTTCTTTCTCACATATGCCAGTCTCTTGACAATTTCCTTGTCAACAGAAGCAAGATGGTCCAGGAGGGATAAACCAGATTATTTTGAAAAATATTTTTAAAGAGGGAAATCTGCAAGTTAAGGATCTTTGTAGAGCATTTGCTACAATGCATTTAATTATCTATTTCCATCAAAACTATTTCTTACGATATATCCATAAGGTCATAAACAGTAAGAATTGAAATGGATCCGTAATCCATTATCTACTATCACGATATAAACAAAAAGTTTAAAGTCTAATGCACATTTGCTGAGAAATAACCTCAATGGGGGCTTATTCCTAAGAGGCAAATTCAGGATGGCATTATTACATTACTTGTATTGCCTCCTGGACTACTCTTTTATTCTGCAAATTCCAATAAAATAGAATCAGTGTGGACCAATGCCATCTTAAAGAACTTTATTTTAAAAAACAAAAATGTTTAATTGTCCATGTATTCATTCCAAACTGCAATCTGTATTACAGTACTGAAAAGCAAATCTCAAAACAGTGAAGATACTCAGCTGTGAAAATCCAGATGCATAGCACAACCCTAAAATACCTAGCTTTATTTATACTCCCATCCTGAATAGAAACTGTAGTACTCACACCAAATACAAGCCCAAAGGCCAAGAGGGCTGTTTTAAAATGCTTCCTCCCATCTGTTTTTCAATGGGCCAAATGTGTAAATGCTACTGGCTGCTGGTAACCTGTAGTACAATGGACTGGGGCCACCTCTTCATTCATACTACAAAAGCATTGAAACATCAACAATGTGCTGTTTGTTTGCATTTCCAGCCAGAGGGGCCTGTGTGTTGATTCTCCCTGCTGATCTGATCAACTAGCAGGCACTTTACCACACCCAGATCTCATGAAAATGCAAATGTCACTTCTGCAAATGTAATAAAAAGAATAATTGCATTCAAGCACTGCCAGGAGGAATACTGTTCAGTCTAATCGTTCTGCAATTAGTAACTATTTTAGGGGGGGGGGGACAACCATTGACATTCTATATGTGCATGTAAGGAAATCAAGCCTATTTTTAGGGTGAAAATATGGGTATTAAAACACATGCGGCTTTAATCTGTACCCTCTCTAATCTCCTCCCCCCCAATAAGATTTGGTTTCTATTATCAATTGCAGAAGACACTGGATGCTCCCTAACACAATCTAATCTTAGGACATATATTTAGTGTCAAATAAATCTTCATCGTCTTCAGTTAACAATGCTTTTTTGTATGAAAAAGACCTTAACAAATTGCAATCTAGTTTAGTGTAATCCCTAATTTATATCATGGATCTTACTCCAGAGAAGCATATATGACTGCAGCCAATGAAGATAAATCCTACTCCATACATTTGGGACAGTTTCTGAATAAACCCAGGGAGGATATCTCCCTGTGCATTTCTTTTTTTAAAAAAAAACACTCTATATAACAAAATCCTTACAGCTGTAGAATTAAAAGGGGAAATGACACACACACACACACACACAGAGAGAGAGAGAGAGAGAGAGACAGAGAGAGAGAGAGAGAGAGAGAGAGAGAGAGAGAGAGAGAGAGAACAAGAAAATGCTTAGTCAGCAGCTGTCCTGTAATATTAAAAGGTGAAATGTAAGTAGGCACAGTGCCAGTGTCTAGATAAGCTCAATAGTATCATTCTCCCTTGTGTGTGTACAATGGCACAGAATAAGATAGAGAGAGACCTGTGGCAGAATTAAGGGTATTCAAAAAGGTCAGCACATTTTGTTCTTTCTGTTGTTTATGCACTGGGTAAAAAAAAAAAAACCCTTACTCAGGAACTATTAATATCAATTGAATTTATTACAATTTACTAAGCTCCAAGGCACATTACAGTGTTCTGTTAACTACAGAAATGTATAAAGGACAAACAGAGCATGTTTTCCATTTACAGCAATTTTGCTCTAGTGTTAAAAAGCTTCCGTGCATCAATAAAGCCAAAACAAAAACAATTAACAAAACAAAAACATGATTTAGATTTCTCAGATCAATAGAAAAAAAATGAAACTTTTTACAAAGTTGCAACAAAAAAGTCTCTCCTATATTACCCTACCATGTTGCAAAAGAATAAAAAGAAATAAAAACAGGAAAGAAAAAAAAAGTGAAATACTAACATTCTGGGGCTGTAAAACATAAGCTGTCACCATTTTTTGTAGCATTTTTTTAGGCATGACACTGGCCCTGGCAAACAAAAAGGGATATTTTCTTTTTCTTTTAGAGGAGTGCATACATTTACAAAAATACACACCGCAGCAGGTAATTGCTAAAGGTTATTTAACCATGTACCTAGCCAACACACTGTCAAAGAAATGAGAAACAGGTATTATATGGTGACCAAACAATATTATATTCTGTTTTAACAAAACAAAACAAAAAAGAACAGCTCTATCCTTCAAATGAAGAAGGGTACATACCTTTGTTTCAAAATATAGAAACATACGACGAAAATAAGATCTATACATAAGACTAAACTTTTTTGTAGTATTGTCCCATGTGTTTTGTTTTGAATATTCACAATTCTACATCTTCAGATGGCTGAACAGCATTGGATTTGCTGTTTTGATTTCAAGGGTCTCTCTCCTTTTTCACTTTCACATCCCCAGCTAAAATGGTCGCAATTTCACCCTGCATAAATGCCCAAGGTACGTTGGAACCTACTAAAGGGCATTTCTCTCCACTGGGGCAATAGACTTCACCAGTTGCCCCCTGAGCCTTGATACTCTCCCGAGAACAAGGGAAGCAGAACTTGTGACTGGGCACCGAAGGGCATTGCACAAAGTGTGTGTCTTCCAAGCGTTCGTGGCAAATGGTGCAGCACAGGGGTCCACTGTTGGCCATGGGCGAGTCTGGAATGTTTTGGGGGTGCACTTGGTCCATGCCAGGATGGGTGTTGGGGGGTGGAGGGGCTACTTGCAAGTTCAGGTCCCCATTGCGGGAAGCCAGGCGACGTTGGCCTGGCACAGAGGCAGGGGACACTGGGCTGCTGCTGTTTCTCCGGGTTGAGGTGGTCGAGTGCACAGAACTGCCATCCTTGGGTGAATGGGCATTGCCCAGGGTATCAGCCACTGACATGAGTGCAGCCATGGGTGACTGTCCATTCTGTGGGGCTGATTCAGGTGGGGTGGTCCGGTTGGAATGAGGTCCCAAGGGTGGTGGAGGTGGTGGTACTCCACCAAAGCCACCTGCAGTCATGGTGAGCTTGAGTGCCTCACTCTGGCTAGCCATCCACTGCTGTCGCTGCTGCTCATCGCTCAACTTGAGGCTACCCTCCGATGCAGAGTCCGATGGCTCTGGAGAGGCCTTCCTCTTGCGCAGGCCACCACTGCTGCCTGCACTGCTACTTCCCCCACCAGGCCCACGGCTAGAGGCTGGCCCACCTGACCCCACACTAGAGGAGGAGGTAGGGACCCGGGGTAATGAGATAAGAGTAGTGGGCAGCATCGGGCAGGAAGCATCAAGGTAGGGCTGGGGTAGCATATCGGCACCCACCATCTCTTTGAAGAAGCGCACTGACTCGGGCAGCAGGTCACCCAGGAGACGCCAATCCCCCGAGCCATGCTTCTTCTCATATTCGAGGTACTTGAAGCCTGAGGAGAGGCCACGGCCAAAGTCTTTCATGCAGTCTTGGTACATTTGCTTGGCCACACCTGAGGCGCTGGAAAAGACCGTGCCAGAGCCACTGGGATATTCGATGAACAGCTTTAGCTCATAGTCCAGTCCAGGCTTGGAGACAGCATCAAAGGCAAAGACGCGGCCCAGCAGCGCGTGGTCCTTCTTGAATCGCACTTCATAGGGTGTGCAACCAGCCAAGGTCAGCAGGGTTTCGCGGACCAGCTTTGGCTTGCTGGCCCACTCCTCGGCACGGTTGCGGAGGCTCTCGCTCAGCTCTCCCAACGCCTCGGCGTTACGCTGCTTCTCCTTCAGCTCCCGCTCTTGATCTCCACTGCTTGACACAGAGCCGGGCCTCTTCCCACACGGGTCCCCGGAGGAAGAAGTTGAGGAGGACGAGGAGGATGAGGACGAGGAGGATGAAGCTGGGGGGCCTCGCGGAGGGGGCAGGGCCACCCCAGAAGCGGCCGGCCCATTGAGCAGCGTCTGGGGCAAGAGGTTGGGCGGCACGTTCAGCTGGGCCCCGCCGCTGCCAGAAGGGAGACCACTCACCAGCCCGCCGTGAGCGCCTCGCCTGGAGGAGGAGGAGGAGGAGGAAGAAGAATTCGGGCTCTGACGATTCAGCTCCGGTGGCCCGTCATCCGGCGCTTTGGGGAAACCGTTGGGTCCGCCCAGGCCGTTGGGGAGGCGGCCCGCGTGGCTCCCACTCAGGCTGCCTGGAGGTGGCGGCGGAGGGTACTCAAAGCGGCCCCGTGGCTCGCTAAGCCCGTAGCGCTCTAGGCCCGAGGGGGCTTTCGAGGAAGCGGCATCCACATGGTTGAGCCCCTGAACTGCCGCCGCCGCCGCCGCCGCCGCCGCCGCTTCCTTGGCCGAGAGCGCGACGGCTTTGACGCCCACCGGAGGCGGCGGTCCTGGCGAGCGGCCGTCCTGGAAGCAGCCGTGAGCCCGCTTGAGCTGCCGAGCGGTCTCGATGACAAACTCGATGCGGTCTGCGCCCTCGTAATTGACGCAGCCCCGGCAGACGGGCTCGCTGAAGTCCCAAATCATGGCCCAGGGCATGCGCGGCAGGTCGCACAGGTAGCAGGACTGCCGCCGCGAGGACGACACCTGCGCCGCCGACATGGCTGCCCGGCGAAGGGGCTCTTCTCTGGCCTCTGTCCTTGCCTTCTCCTGCCACCCTGAGGGAAGGGGAGCGGGGAACAATCGTCCAGGCTTCCTTCTTCCTTGCTCGCCTTTTACCTGGCCAGGCGGGAAGCTCTGCCAAGAGTCCTCACGGGAGGGCCGGCGGGCTGAGTTCCCCCAGCCGCTTCTTCAGCCACTTCCCGGCACTTCTTCCGACGGCGTCTGAAAGCAGCGGCTGTTCTTCCCCCTCCCCCTCCTTTCTCCTCCTCCTCCTCCTCCTCCTCTCACGGTGTAGGATGCGGGAGGGAGAGGCAGTGAGGGAAAAGGCGAGGAGGAGGAGGAGGAGGAAGGTGGGGGGCTGAGAGGAGCCGGCTACCTGCTGCTTGACCCAAGCGGACCACTCTCCCGGCCGTACGGTGAGGCGGCTGGACGGAGAGAGACTGAGAGGGCGCCCGCACCGCTCCGGGAAGTGGGTGCGCCTCAGGTTGGCGGCGGCGGCGGCGGCGACATCATGACAAGCAGCAGGGCCACCAGGTCGCCTCACATCCTCGAGCGCCCCTCGGCATTCGACGTGGGGAAAGCCCGAGAGTCACTCTGGACGGCTGCTGCCGCCGAGTCTTCCAAGCGCCGCTCTGCCCCTCCTCGCACGGCGCTCCATCCGCCTCTCGCTCCTCAGTTCAGATGCCACCTGGGTGGAGCGCTCACGTCACGGCGGGGCGCTCGCTCGCTCGCGCTCTCCCCTCCCTCCCCGCTTCCCTCCCCCTGCTTTGGCTGTTCCCCTTTCTCGCACTGACTGACTGACTGACCGACTCACCAGCTTCTTCTCCCCCTCCTCCCCCCCCCCGTTCCTCTGGGTGGAAGGAGGGGGAGACCACTTGTTCCACGGCTACTGCGCAGGCTCGGCACTCTGCCCATTTCCTCCTTCCCCTTCCCCCCCCCCCCCCCATGTGTACAACAGCTGAAGCAAGGCGAGCTGCTTCTTGGAAACCAAGGAGATTCTCTCTCTCTGACACACACACACACACACACACATACACAACACACACGCTGAGTCTCTCATACGATGTCTCATATTCTCTCTCTGACATGCAGGCTGTGGGCTGTGTTTGGAAAAGTAAACGCTGGGTTTCTCCCTCCCCCTCCGCTTCATGGCAGTTTCCCCCAAAGCAAACAGGCAGCCAGAAAAGCACATGCGGAAGATGATGATTGCGCGTTCCTGGCCCAGTTTTCTTGCTTACAAACGTATCGGGTTTGTGTGTGTAAAGGGGGCGGGAGACGGCTGATTTGGTGTACAATTTTCCCCCTTTTCCGTTTTAGAGGCTGGGTGGGATTCGCGGGACCCATTTGCAAAGGCTGGAACGGAATCTTGCAAACCTTTTAGGTCGCAACCTCTTCATATTTTGCAAAGCTTACGTTCCCTTCTTGTGGTGAAGGTTAGGGGTGCTGCGTAGGTGTCTACCGAGCGTAGTGGGAGTTGAATGAATTTCATTCAGGATCCAAGGCTGCAAAGAACTCGTCCCTGAGGGAATCTGTCTACATCACCTCCCCCAAACGCTCAGCTGCAAGTCAACCGGGCTGCCTTTTTTTTTTTTTGCTTTGAAGTAGCTGCTCCGCGTTTTCTTGTCCTCGGGAGAAATGCAGTTATACCCCAGCATAGCCGCGCTCGGAGAGGCTCCTTGGCAGCCGCCTGAAAGCTTAGCTCCCCTGGAGCAAGGGAAGAGGGGCCGATTGCTTGGAATCTGGCTTCAGCCCTCCGTCCTTCCCCTCCCCCGGCCTGCAAAACCCGACTCGCTGCCTGCCTGCCTGCCTGGCCTGTACCAGCTCGGGTTGCAAAGGGACCGGCCTGCCAGGCGTCCCTGGGCAGGCCATCCAGGTTGCGTCACCGACTTGCTCCAACCCTTGCCGAGTAATGAACTGTCCTGGGTGAGTCAACATTCCCCAGAGTGAAGAAATGGTGCTGCCCGCGGAGAAATTGTAGCATATTATGGATGGG
>NW_015388680.1:113165-139113 GCF_001527695.2 Protobothrops mucrosquamatus | reverse complement strand
TAGTAGTAGTAGTAGTAGTAGTAGTAGTAGTAGTAAAGTTGGAAGGGACCTTGGAGGTCATCTAGTCCAACCCCCTGCTCAGACAGGAAACCCTATACCATTTTGGACAAATGGCTGTCCAGTTTCTTCTTAAAAACTTCCAGTGTTGGAGCATTCACCGTTTCTGGAGGCAGGTTGTTCCACTGGTTAATTGTTCTCACTGTCAGGAAGTTTCTCCTTAGTTCTAGGTTGCTTCTCTCCTTGCTTAGTTTCCATCCGTTGCTTCTTGTCCTGCCTTCCGGCGCTTTGGAAAATAGCTTGACTTCCTCTTCTTTGCGGCAGCCCCTGAGATACTGGAACACTGCTATCATGTCCATTGTGGTCGTGAGAAGAGAGCTACCTGTATTTTGATATATATTTTTCGCAAGGTGCAGGCATTCCTTGGCATGGGTCAATGGTTAAGATCAGTTAATAGGTAGCTCTTGTACAATTTTTATTTGTTTCTTAAATTTATATGCCATCCATTCCACTATCCAAAGCAATTCTATCCACGAAGGACAAAACACACACAGGCACGGACACACAGACACACACAGAGACACAAACACACACAAACCTGAAAGTTTTTACTTATCTTTCAAAGGCCACAAAAAACTAGGAAAGGCCTGTCACTTTTCCGGCCTATAATAAATCGTACTTCCAGCTGATAAGCAAAGGGCCCTCACCTTGAAAACAATTCCAGAGAAGGATGTCAAAGGGCTGGCTTGCAAACAGAACAAGGAGGCAAGAATCCCCATAAAATCTGCCACCTGCACACTTAAAGGTTGTTAAAGGCACCCTTGTCCCAACACAATGCCTCCCCCTGAAAGCTGGAAGTCCCCCACGCATGGGAGTTTACAACTCACAGTGGTTACAACATCCCAGGATTCTGTGATTGCCATTTGCAACCTACTCAGCTGGCATCCAACTGGTAAAGTTAAATCTCTTAACTTTAAAGACATACACATCTGTCTCCACAACTTCACAGCTTCTAGAGCAGGGGTGTCAAACTGCCGGACGCGTCACGTGGGAGCCGCGCCCACCCCATTGCCGGCAATGGCAAAATCGACCCCGATACGTTGTGTGACGTCACGTGACGTCGCGAGTTTGACATGCCAGTTCTAGAGGCAGGTTGTTCCACTGATTAATTGTTCTAATTATCAGGTGGAGTGCTTGGTTATCTATGAGCTCACTGGTTTTCTTGCAGACATTTCCCATTCCCCACCTTCACCACTGAAGACAAACAGCCAAGCTCAGAGAGCATCAAGGACTCTATCGTTCAACGCTAAGGTACAAATAACCACCACTATTGGTATCAATTGCCATTTGAAATTGGTGTTATGGATACGCCTCCAGACTCCTCTCCGGACACGAGTTCGGAGGAGGATGAGCCCGGTCCTGGCATCCCTGGGAAAGTGAGTACGGAGGTGTGTGGAGACAGGGAGCAGAAGGCTTCCAGCTCAATGGAGCAGCTACAGCTGGAATGACCGGATGGGAAGCAGGCTGAGCCTGAGCAGATGGAGCTGCAGCTGTGGCACGTTAACTTAGAGCAGGGGTAGGCAACCTTGGCTCTTTTATGACTCATGGACTTCAACTCCCAGAACTGACTCAGGAATTCTGGGAGTTGAAGTCCATGAGTCATAAAAGAGCCAAGGTTGCCTACCCGACTTAGAGGCTTCAGGTGAAGAATGGGAGCAGCTACCTGTGGTCAGGAAGATGAGGAGATGGAGTCCACCCCTCCTCCTGATCCAAGGATGTGCAGAACAGAGAGGTGACAGGAACAAGCAGTCGGCCAGGTTATTCGCGAGGCGACAGCCTCGCCCACTGTGAAGGGCCGTACTGGCGTTACCTATTTAATCCTGCCCAAAGAGATGGGCGTTGCTGGAACATATCCAGTTTCCTTGCTCCGTGTTCCTGCTTCTCGTGTGTGCCCTTGAACCCATGTTTGAACTTTGGACTGACATCTGGACTGAGTATCGTGCTTTGCTTCTAGCCAGCAACTTTTGCGTCGCTACGTGCAGTCGCTCAAGTCTTGCCAAGCTTGGTGACTGAACCTGCTCTTTGTGTCGGCTATTTTAGAACTGCTGGGGTGGGATGGGGGTGAATAAAGACCTTTAACTCACTGCGGTATGTGTGAATGAGCAGGGCAGCACAATTGGGGACAGGCATCTGTCTGAAAGTGGGACGTCACGACAAATGGAGAGAAGGAACTATCCCTCCCCCCATTTCAGACTACCTTTTCCTGATCTTCAGAATAAGAGAGAAAAGATAAATAAGAGTACTTAATAATAATAATAATAATAATAATAATAATAATAATAATAATAATAATAATAATAATAATAATAATAATAATATAGTTGGAAGGGACCTTGGAGGTCATCGAGTCCAACCCCCTGCTCAGGCAGGAACCCTACACCATTTCAGACAAATGGCTGTCCAGTCTCTTCTTAAAAACTTCCAGTGTTGGAGCATTCACCGCTTCTGGAGGCAGGTTGTTCCACTGGTTAATTGTTCTAACTGTCAGGAAGTTTCTCCTTAGTTCTAAGTTGCTTCTCTCCTTGATCAGTTTCCACCCGTTGCTTCTCGTCCTGCCTTCAGGCGCCTTGGAGCTTGACTCCCTCTTCTTTGTGGCAGCCCCTGAGATATTGGAACACTGCTATCATGTCCCCCCTCATCCTTCTTTTCATTAAACTAGACATGCCCAATTCCAGCCACCGTTCCTTATGTTTTAGCCTCCAGTCCCCTAATCATCTTTGTTGCTCTTCTCTGTACTTTTTCTAGAAGAAGGCGAAAGAAATATCAATGGACATATGTTTGGAACCAAATAGTTTATTATTGTTCACTGAAACAAAGTGATATTTTTAGAGAAAGTTAATACGGAGGTCCTTGATTAATTGGTGTTTTTTTTTTTAAATGTATTCATAAAGTAGCAAACCCTTCCCCAATTTGTGTCATTCGCTCACATTATTTGTCTGAAGTATTTGGAAATGAGGCAGTTGGTAAGGCAAACGCTTAAAATACGTAAAAAGGCTCTGTGGAGTTTGTCCCTGTGGTTAAAAAGGAAAGGAGAACGGAGCCACCGAAAATGACTTTTCAATTCTTCCACAAGATACTAACTGTGCCGTATGACTTGGGGTCACTTAGTATCGTCCTCTCTAATCTTCTTTTTGGGGTGTTCGTAAGAAGCACAAGGCTGGCCTGTGCTTACTTTACCAGTTTAAGCTTTGGTGAATTCTGTGGAACAGTTGTGGGTTTTCAAGAGATCTTCTAAGTAAGCCAACGTTCCTGTTTTCACTGGGTAGCCTTCAGATGCTTCCTCCACCCTTCGCACGTGCTCAATGGCCCTTTCCAGGATGTTGTCTCTTTCAGGAACGCTTGTCTCTCCTATGCCCGCTTCCTCACCTACAGTTCCTGATTTCATATACTGCAGCATATAAACCCGAATTATTTCTCCCTGCTCTATCACGGTCCTCCCGATGTCTGGGAGGTCAGTCTCCTCGGCCAGGCTCAGCAGATGTAGCAGAGCGTGACACAGTTGCATTCGGAGGCTAGCGCTGTATTTGAACTCTAAGAAGTCTTCGGCGTTCTCGCTCCGCTGCAAAGCGGTCACCAGCGCCTCCCAGATCTGGGAAAACTGCTTGGGAGTCCCATAATGCCTCCTCTCAGAGGGCACGGAGAGAGCTGCGGCGGACTTGATGCGGACTTTAAAATTCTTGCAGGACTTCACCGCAGATGTGAGGGCATCGTAGGCCTTGCCGGTCCAAGGGGCTTCTCCTAAAGAATTCAAAATAGGTAAAATATTATTTATTTTTAAAACCAGGCTTATCAGGAAGCCAACAATTGCTCCTCGACTCCTCCAACGAGATTCGTGATATTTTTTGTTAGTTTCCAGCAAAAATGAATTAACGACCACAGCATTTGTTTTAAGGGACCACTGCATTCACTTAACAACTGCGAAAGCTGGAAATTTACTTCCGGTCACGTGGGTTCCTTGAATTACAACCATAACAACATACAACTGTTCTTCCAATTATGGTTGTAAGTTGAGGACTACCTGTAGGCTCCAGCTACTACAGTTAAATCCATGGGTGAGCTTTCTCCAGGAATTTGGGCAGCGTCTGTGGAAAGTAGGACAAGATGTCCCTCTCGGTCTGGTCCAGCTGCCTCTCTGCATAATCCTGCACCCCACAGTCTGTACACAACCAGAAATTACGGCCAGTTGACACAACAAGATGGGAGGGGAAGTTTGTGTTGATAAAAAGCTGGGGGGGGGGGCGTTCTGTATTTACCCATGTAGTAGGGCTGTAGTATTCGTATTTATCCTTATTATCTTTCTTACTCTCCCCTTATTGATAATACAGGTAGTCCCCAACTTACGACAACTGACCCCAAAATTTCTGTTGCTAAGCGAGAAAGTAGTTAAGTGAGTTTTGCCCCATTTTACAACTTTTCTTGCCATGGTTGTTAAGTTAGTAACACAATTGTTAAGTGGATCTGGCTTCCCCACTGACTTTGCTTGTCAGAAGGTTGCAAAAGGGGATCACATGACCCCGGGAGACTGCAACCGTCGTAAATATGAGTCCATTGCCAAGTATCTGAATTTTGATCACGTGACCATGGGGCTGCTGCAATGGTCGTAAGTGTGAAAAATGGTCATAAGTCACTTTTTTTCAGTGCTGTTGTAATTTTGAAAGGTCACTAAATGAGCTGTTACAAGTCGAGGACTACCTGTGTTACTATGATCATCATCATTCTGTTGCTTTTGCATGCAGACTGAGAGCTTCTGCACTGGAGACAAATCCCTGGTGTGTCTAAACACACTTGGCCAAATAAACTATTCAATCCAATGGCGCCTAGAGCAGGGCTTTTCAACCTTTTCACCCATTGTACCACTTTTAGGATATGGCAATATCCAAGTACCACCAGTCGCCTAGCAAGGGGTCAAAAACTTGTTGACCCAAAACAAGAGAGGAAAAAGTGATGAAGTACAGGTAGTCCTCGACTTGCAACAGTTCGCTTAGTGACTGTTCGAAGTTACAATGGCACTGAAAAAAATGCCCCCCCAAGCCACAGCCGAGCAAGACACCTGCCTGCACGCCCAGCAACGCTCTTCCTCCTGTCCAAGGTTTTCATTGTTGTGAGCATTTATGTTGAGGATTGGCAGCAGGGGTGGGGTGGGGGGGGGGTATCTGGTTTTTATTCCCCCCCGTCTGCTGGGTGGTTGCAGCAGGTTTTGGTCACTTCACATGACTCTGGGACACTGTGACCGTCATAAATATGAATCAGTTGCCAAGCATCTGAATGTAAATCTCAAGACATTCCAGCTGATCGGCGCTTCTTCGGGGCTCAGCAGAAGCACCAGGATCAGCGCCGAGCTCCAGCTGGAGCCTGGCGCTGATCCTGGCGCTTCCACTGAGCCCTGACAGCCCTGCAGCTCCAGCCATCTCTCGCTCAGGCTTGTGCGATGCTGCCACCGGTTCAGCTCATTCCCCTCCCCCGCTACCACTTTTCTAGGATGGTTGTGTACCACCTGCCAGGTGCCAATGTACCACAGGTGGTACCCGTACCACTGGTTGAAAAGCCCTGGCCTAGAGACACGCTACTGTTTTTACTTACCCAGTGGCAAGGCAGGGTTTTTAAAGACGTTTCCGAAGGCATAGCAGGCGTTCCAACGCACTTTCATCGTGGCCTCGCTCTGCACCGTCGAAGTCAGAACGTGGATGGATTCCTGGATGGGTTGGAGGAATCTGGGACTGGCGATGTGGGACGGCTGGAGAAAATGAAGGAGGTTCCCCAGGGCTCGGACAGCGTTGCTCTTGACCTGAAAGAGAGATTGAAAAAGTCTGTTGCTTGCACTGTAAAAACTAGAGCTGTTCCTGCCTTCAAGTACTTGAACGATGTCAGGAATCCATCTTGCTCTGTACTCCGGCCTTTCGGGCCTCTGAGCCAGTAGGATGGACTAGGGCAGGGGTAGGCAACCTTGGCTCTTTTATGACTCGTGGACTTCAACTCCCAGAATTCCTGAGCCAGCCATGCTGAGGAGAAATTGAGAGGTTTCCAAGCTGAGCCATGCTGCCTCAGGAATTCTGGGAGTTGAAGTCCACGAGTCATAAAAGAGCCAAGGTTGCCTACCCCTGGATTGGGTCTTCCTGAGGACAAGGGCGCCACCTTTCAAGCCATCCACTTCCTCTCCTGCAAGCTAAGAGCGTGTAAAAATTGGATTGGGGTGATATCTATAGAGGTTCTCAGTCATCCAGGTCATGGTTGTCCCAAAGGTGCTTTTTCAAGAGGCAACTGGACGATGTCTTCAAAGAAAACCAAGAAAGTCCAGTTGCCTCTTGAAAAAGCACCTTTGGGACAATTGGGAGGATGTTTATTCTGGAGTGAGCAGCACGGTGGCCTGCTGGTAAAGACGCTCGCCTCCCACTCGGAAGGTTGAGAGTTCAATTCTAGGTAGCAACAGATATTTCTCTCCTAGGGCACAAAGAAAAAATACAGTAGTGGCCAAAATTGTGGAAACCTTTTGGGAAAAGATGTACAGTAGAAATGCCACCTTTGGTTAAGTTTCCACCCATTTTTCTTCTAATTGCTTTATAACTGTAGCCTTGTTCACTTCATCATACTATTTTACATCACTTTCTGGGCAACCAGTCAACTCTGTGCACCATTACTTTGATTTTATTACGTTTTACAAGCTCACTCAATGAAAGAACACGAAAAAACCCAACCAACTGGATAGCGATCCCATAACACACTGACAAATGTCCTCCTCTCAGCTTCAATACAAGACATCAATAACCGGATCCTACTGTGATCGGATTGGCTCATTGCCAAAACAAGATGACACCCGATTGGCTTTCTAAACACTCATGCTCATTGGGCTACAATCAGATGAAGGAAAGCTGCCTGATATCAACCTAAGCAAGTTGTGCTTCCTTTGTCTGGTTATTTGGTTATAACTTTTCATAGAATACAGTGCAGATAATTGAACAAATTTTGTTGCATTACATTCTTGATTAAATTATCTTTCCATTGATATATAATTTTATGGTACTACTCCCCCCCAAAAAAGTGGTCTTGTTAGCCATCAAACCTCAAATATACACTTTTCCCAAAAGGTTTCCACAATTTTGGCCACTACTGTATGTGCTGCCAACTCTGTGTAGGTGTCAGGAAGGGCATCTGTCCAGTAAATGCTCAGCTCCATCCAGTCGCCTCCAACTCTATCCCAAATTAAGGGACTGCAGGGTCATAAAAAGGGAGATGTCTACTTCTGACTACTGGATTTGGTTTATTTACAGAAGCATTTTGACGTCTTTGTCTTGCTTTTCTTATATCCTGAAGCGACATTCTGCATCCTATAGACCGGGGTAGGCAACCTTGGCTCTTTTATGACTCGTGGACTTCAACTCCCAGAATTCCTGAGCCGGCATGGCTCAGCATGGAAACCTCTCCCTTTCTCCTCAGCATGGCTGGCTCAGGAATTCTGGGAGTTGAAGTCCACGAGTCATAAAAGAGCCAAGGGTGCTTACCCCTGCGAGACAGAAAACCAGCAAATTATGTACTTGGTATAGGCTCGGTCTACTGGTTAAGGCACCAGGTGAGAAAGCAGGAGATTGTGAGTTCGGGTCCTGCCTTAACCATGAAAGCTGGCTGGGTGACGTTGGGCCAGTCTTTTTCTCTCAGCCCAATTCACCTCACAGGGTTGTTGTGGGGACAAATAGGAGGAGGAAGGTGTGCTGGTTATGTTTGAATTATTTGTAAAAATAATAAAGACAGGAAAGAAGCAAATAAACCGATGTTATTGTAACATTCCATTGTTTGTTTTTAATTAGTGTTTCTTTTCTCTCAGAGATGCTGTCACATTAGGAATTTGTATTTTTGTCTCTATTTTATGAGACAAAAATACAAATACAAATCATACTGCAAACACTGTCCTGAGAAGGCTGTACGGATGACACACAAATACTTTTTAAAATGCTGCAAACACAACCCCCTGTGGTCAAGAATCGTCTGTAAAAATGCAGTTGTCAAGCTTCAAATTCCCTTGAAAAGAACCAGCCTGTAGGTTAATTATGTGCTATCAATTCATTTTCAATTCCTAGCAACCACATAGATATATTTTCTCCATGAGCCTGTTGAATAAACGGTAAAAAAAAATTGTTGTGTTACAGGGAATTGTATACTATCTATTGATATTTCTCTATTTGACTGATTGATTTTTATCCTGCCTTTATTGCTTACTTACTCAAGGTGGCAAACATGCCTAAAACGCCTGCCTCCCCTATTTTCCCCACAACAACGATAACCCTGTGAGGTGGGTTGGGCTGAGAGAGGAACTGGCCGCTCTTCTCTTCCTCTTCCTCCAGAAAATGGCTTCAACTGTTTTTCAAGGCAAGACTTGATTCCTGCTGATTTCAAATTAGTCACTCAGGGGTCAAATTTAGTCAAAGGGCAACCATTACCTTTTGACTCCCTTCCTTTGAATTATTTTCCATTCCAGCCACCCTTTCTAACAAATTAATTAAGAACTGGGGCACAAGTTTACTTAATAAGTAACTCAAGATGGCAAACATGCCTAAAATGCCTTCCTCCTCTTATTTTCCCCACAACAACCCTGTGAGGTGGGTTGAGCTGAGAGGGAGTAACTGGCCCAAAGTCACCCAGCCGGTTTTCATGCCTAAGGTGGGACTAGAACTCACAATCTCCTGTTTTTTCAGTCACCCAGCCATTTTCATGCCTAAGGCAGGACTAGAACTCACAATCGCCTGGTTTCTAAGTCACCCAGCCGACTTTCATGCCTAAGGCAGGACTAGAACTCACAATCGCCTGGTTTCTAAGTCACCCAGCCGGTTTTCATGCCTAAGGCAGGACTAGAACTCACAATCTCCTGGTTTGTTAGTCACCCAGCCGTTTTCATGCCTAAGGCAGGACTAGAACTCACAATCGCCTGGTTTCTAAGTCACCCAGCCGGCTTTCATGCCTAAGGCAGGACTAAAACTCACAATCGCCTGGTTTCTAAGTCACCCAGCCGGTTTTCATGCCTAAGGCAGGACTAGAACTCACAATCTCCTGGTTTTTTAGTCACCCATCCGTTTTCATGCCTAAGGCAGGACTAAAACTCACAATCACCTGGTTTCTATGTCACCGAGCCGGTTTTCATGCCTAAGGCAGGACTAGAACTCACAATCTCCTGGTTTCTAAGTCAGCATCTTACCTGCTACACCAAACTAGCTCTGAAGACAGAAAACCCACAATAGATCCATTTTCAAATGAACGTCTTCCCCATTTAAATAAGTAACTCTTGACTTTTCTGCCCTTCACAGGTTAGTCCATCTCACCACATTATTTGTTCTGACTGGATCCCTTGGTGTTGATCTTGGCACTTTCCCACTTATATGTAACCTGACAAACTTTGCCTGCCAAACTGTCCAATTTCAGCTGTGCCTCCATTGCTGCCTACGTACAAGCACACACAGGTACAAATCTGGAGATACTTGCCTTATCTTTGTCTTTCGATGCCTCAATTGCTGATCGTAACATTTTCAGGAGCAATAAGTCTGAGAACTCATCCTGGAAGCTTTGTCCCATTAATTCCCTGTTTCCCACCAAACAAAAACAAAGAAATCAGAAACTGCTCCAGCTGGATAAAAAATACCAACAAATTCAATACCCACACAGGGGTCCATCTTAAAGCAGTCCCTGCAATTTATTCCTTTTGTATCCTTCATTGTTTTTAAAGAGGGCTTGATTTGGAGAGACTAGGGTGTTTTTTTTTAAATAACGTGTTCATATCTGAGAAGACATTAGAAAAATGTGGCATTATGAGTGAGGTGGGCAATCTCTAAATCTGATAAATAAAGTGGCTTGGAGTTTTTATTCTCTTTCCTCTGTCCCTTTCAGCATACAATTGGATTAGATGTAGTATTCATTTGAAAATGGCCTCTCGGAGTTCATTCCCTTCCTTCAGGATGCTTCTGTGTGTTTTTCTTTCAATAATACCAAAATGATGTAAGCCACGGAGAGTTGTTTTGATTATGGCCAAATAAAATATGTTAATAGCTGAAAAATGAAGTTGCAGTTCCAAAATTCAGGTATCCCTTGACAATTTGGATAAATACAAAATCTCAAAACACAGGCTTAGGGGTCTAGACCAGGGATAGGCAACCTTGGCTCTTTTATGATTCGTGGACTTCAACTCCCAGAATGCTCAGGAATTCTGGGAGTTGAAGTCCACGAGTCATAAAAGAGCCAAGGTTGCCTACCGCTGGTCTAGACCAGTGGTCCCAAACCTTTTGGGTATCAGGGATCAGTTCCGTGGAGGGCAGCTTTTCCACAGACCATGTGTGTGTGTCTCTGTGTGTGTGTGTGTAATAATAATAATAATAATAATAATAATGATAAAGTTGGAAGGGACCTCGGAGGTCATCTAGTCCAACCTCCTGCTCAGGCAGGAAACCCTATACCATTTCGGACAAATGGCTGTCCAGTTTCTTCTTAAAAACTTCCAGTGTTGGTACATTCACCGCTTCTGGAGGCAGGTTGTTCCACTGGTTAATTGTTCTAACTGTCAGGAAGTTTCTCCTTAGTTCTAGGTTGCTTCTCTCCTTGATTAGTTTCCATCCGTTGCTTCTTGTCCTGCCTTCAGGCGCTTTGGAAAATAGCCTGACTCCCTCTTCTTTGGGGCAGCCCGAGATATTGGAACACTGCTATCATGTCCCCCCTCGTCCTTCTCTTCGTTAAACTAGACATACCCAATTCCAGCAATCGTTCCTTATATGCTTTAGTCTCCAGTACCCTAATCATCTTTGTTGCTCTTCTCTGTACTCTTTCTAGAGTCTCAACATCTTTTTTACATCGGGGTGACCAAAACTGGATGCAGTATTCCAAGTGTGGCCTTACCAAGGCATTGTAAAGTGGTATTAATCACATGCATGCGCAGATGGGGCTTTACTTGCTTGCATGGCCTGGTTCCTGGTAGACCATAGACCACTGACAGTCTGTGAACTGGGGGTTGGGGACCCCTAATCTAAACAGCACACAACTGAGGCAAACATCCACTAGTTCGGTGTTTTTTGAACTTGGTAACTTTAAGAGGTGTGGACATCGACTCCCAGAATTCCCCAGCCAGCATTCTGGGAGTTGGAGTCCACGTCTCTTAAAATTGTCAAGTTTGAAAAAACATTGCTAACTTCATTCAATAAACATAAAACAAGAACCGACGTCTCAAGATAGAACTTTTTTCACGATGGCATACTGTACTAACTTTCTGCCTTGGGCCTCAGAGAGTTGATTTATCTTAACACGGATTAAAAGGCACCAAATACTGTCAGATTAAAAAAAAATCTCCAAGCCCTTTGAAACGTAAGTGTAATTTTTTGAAGCTGCAGAATTGTTATGAATTGCATAGATAGTCCTTGCTTACTGACCACAATTTGGACCAGCAACTCAGTCAGTAGGTGCAAAATCATGTGACTGCCTCACAATTTTACTTCTGCATACTTCCATACCGCATAGTATTAATTCTGCTTGTTGCAAGTGAAAACGCACACCAGTTGCGAAGTGATCATGTGACTGAGAGACTGCGACAGTCATAAATGTGAGGATCGGTCACAATCCTTTTTAGCACTGCCGTAACTTTGAACAGTTGCTGAACAAAGCAGTTGGTAAGCGAGGACTAACTGTAATGTAAGGTTGCTTTTCTGTTTTGAATGCGTGCTCCCGGAACTTAGATTCAGCATTAAAGGAAGGAAATAAAATGTAAGAAGAAATAATCCTAAACCAGCAACCTACTTGTTGATGATCAGAGTGTCGGTCAGATTGCCCAAAGACCAAGCTGCTTTGGCACGGACATTCGGAGAACTATCACCAAGCGAATTCAGAATTGTGTTGGCCGTGTCAGCGATGAACATCACATCCTAAGATCAGATATTGGTCATTAATGTATGGCTATTTCTTCCCACATACTCTGCTACATATCTGTGCAATTTCTTCCTCGACACCATCAAAGTTGGAAGAATTTGCCTTTTCCTCTAAGGAAGCAATATTGTCTTAGACTTCTGTTCATCATCTTATTAATCTTTAATCACAGATGAGCTATATTCCAGAAGGGAGAAGTTTCCTGAAGATGGGCTCCAGCACGAGTCCAAAAGCTCAGAAGAGTAAACCTCAGGTCCCGGTGACTGACCCGGATTGGATCTTGCAACATTATCCTGGGACACGTATTATTTGCCTTCATCTGTGTCTCCAAACCTGTCTAATCCCCTGATTTTACAAGGACTTTGGAGTAAGTTTTCATTTCATAGCTGTCACCACTATTTAGAAGCAATTGCAGTTGAAACAATTGCCTCAAGACACGAAATTTACTCATATCCTCATCGCAATCTTATCTTTGCATATTAATTGCTTTCGTATATTTGCTGGTGACCTTGTGATTCTACGCTGCTCTTCAGAACCAAACCCTATTTGACTCTCCTTTCTTGTTGATCACTTCCTTTTGTAACCAGCCCCCAACCTCATTTCAATTTCAATTGCTGAGCTATTTAGTCTTGCATTTTTTCCCCAAGAGACAGACAGATAGACAGATAGATGGACAGACAGATGGACAATTCATTCATTTATTCACTCACTCACTCACTTACTCACTCATTCATTCATTCATATGAAGGCAAATATAAGTGTTGCAGGATCCAATCTAGGTCGGGCACCAGGACCAGAGATTTAGTCTTCCAATCTCTTGGACTTGTGCTGGAGCCCATCTTCAGGGAACTTCTCTAGCAGAGTGTGTCCTTTGGACTGTTCTATGCATAGTATTTATATGGTACCTGGTTGTGTGTAGCTTTTTAGTTGTTGATTGGGTTGTTGAGCCAATGACTTAATAGCCAGCCATCAACACCCCAACCAACAACTAAAAAGCCACACACAATCAGGCACCGCATAAATACTACGCACAGAATAGCCCAAAGCACACGTTCTGGTGAGAGAGAGGTTCCCTCAGGATGGGTTCCAGCACCAATTCAAAAGCTCTGGTCCCAGTGACCGACCCAGATTGGATCCTGCATTTATAAGGCTGCCCAACTCAAGTGTGACTCAAGGTGATTGTGGATATGCATCTCTGTAGTTTATTCAAAAGTGGTTTGTCACTGTTTTCTGCTAATGTTTCAACTCCCCTATCTGGCCCACTGTCCTGGGATTCCCTAGTGCTTGCCAATTACTTTTGAGATCAACCAAGGTTGGCTAGATGCTGCCATCTGCTGAGGCAAGAGACCTCACTTGCATGCAGAGATTTAAATGCCTGGGGTGTTTTTTTTCCTGCTTTCGGACAGGACACACCATAGAACTTCCACTCTAATGATATTTCAGAAGTCCTAGCCCAGGGGTAGGCAACCTTGGCTCTTTTATGACTCGTGGACTTCAACTCCCAGAATTCCTCAGCCAACATGGCTCAGCATGGAAACCTTTCTTTCCCCTCAGCATCGCTGGCTCAGGAATTCTGGGAGTTGAAGTCCACGAGTCATAAAAGAGCCAAGGTTGCCCCGACCTAGCCGATTCTCTCAGACCCATTGCTAAGGTAAATGCTGGAGCCTTGGTGTGTTTTTTTTTTCTTTCTTCACTATCGATTATCTTTTCCACAAAAGCCACAAGTGGCACAAAGAGCCATGGAAAGATACATGCTCGGCATCACAAGACAAGATAGAAAGACCTGCCCATGGATTAGAGAATGGAAAATGGAATGGAAATGGGCTGGTCACACAGCAAGAAGAACTGAGGGCAGGTGGACCAAGGCCCTCATGGAATGGATCCCGCTTGATTTAAAAAGCATCCAGGAAAGAGACCTAAAACAAGATGGATCAACGATATCAACAAGTATTGGGGGCCCAATTGGCAAAAAAAAAGCTCAGGAAACATGCAGAACAGGCCTTTATCCTGGACGTGGATAGACATGGCTAAAATGATGATGATGATCTTTTCCAGACAAAAATGGGGGTTCTCTTGCTTAGTTTTATGTTTTTCTAATTTTTAAAGAAGAGACACCTGGATTCAGGGGGCTCTAAAGTTATTATAACTATGATATAATAATAATAATAATAATAATAATAATAATAATAATAATAATAGTAGTAGTAATAGTAAAGTTGGAAGGGACCTTGAAGGTCATCTAGTCCAACCCCCTGCTCAGGCAGGAAACCCTATACCATTTCAGACAAATGGCTGTCCAGTCTCTTCTTAAAAACTTCCAGTGTTGGAGCATTCACAGCTTCTGGAGGCAGGTTGTTCCACTGGTTAATTGTTCTAACTGTCAGGAAGTTTCTCCTTAGTTCAGTGGTTCTCAACCTTTTTAATGCCGCGACCCCAACTGATCGTAAGTCGAGGACTAAACCGGTCGTAAGTCGAGGACTAAACCAGTCGTAAGTCGAGGACTAAACCGGTCATAAGTCGAGGACTACCCAACTGGTCGTAAGTCAAGGACTTTCCCTGCCCGGGAGCGCCGCGCATGCGTGGTTCCGCCCCCTGCGCCGGCCGAGGCATAGCTGGCAAGCGGCAGAGATGGAGCAGGCCGACCACCAGCTGGCCCAGCCCAAGGGAGGTAAGGCACCTGCCGGAAAAGGGGAAAAAAATGGCGGACAAAAAAAATGGCGGACAGCCTTGCTTGGCAACCCCCGTGAAATGGTCGATTGACCCCAAATGGGGTCCCGACCCACAGGTTGAGAACCACTGTTCTAGATTGCTTTTCTCCTTGATCAGTTTCCACCCGTTGCTTCTTGTCCTGCCTCCAGGCGCTTTGGAATTATCATAAATTATCATTAATTATCATAAATCATAAACAATGTGGCAAAGATTTTCCACATGATGATTAGTATCTGGGAAGAGTGAGGGGCTTTTGTGCAGAGGAAAAAAGCTGGCGGTTAAGCATCGCTCTGATCTGAGAGCAGATCCTGTCAACTACTCTTTTACAAAACACTGAAGGTTTTCCCCCAGCAGTACAAAACAAGATTCCTCCGTCTCCAGGCACAACACTGCTCAGGTGGTGTTGGTTGAGGAAGTTTCATTCCAGAGCCAGATAAAGCAACGCCCGAAGCAGCTCCAGTTCTTTACCTGACGGAGGCAGGGGAAGAGAACGTAGACCCCGAGCGCCCGTGAAGCTGCGGCTTTTACCAGAGGATTCTCGCTGTGGCTGAGCCCAAGAAGGATCGTGATGCAGAGGATCTGCTTGTCGTCCTGCATCAACAACAGAAAGAAGCCAGTCCTTGAGCACCGCAAAACGTAAACTCAATCTACTAACGTGTTTCACCTGGGGAGTAAATTAAAATGCCCAATGTGGAAACTGCCCCAAAGGGTGGCAAAGCACTGGCACAATGTCTATGGAGATTCTCAGTCATCTGGTTCATGGTTGCCTCAAAGATGCTTTTTCAGGAAGCAATTGGACTTTCTTTGTTTTTCCTTTGAAGACGTTTCGCTTCTCATCCAAGAAGCTTCTTCAGCTCTGACTGGATGGCGGGGAAGGGAAGGATTTATATTCGTTGCAGACATTCTAAAAGAAGGCAAATGACCAGCTGTCTGCAAGGAATATAAATCCTTCCCTTCCCCACCATCCAGTCAGACCTGAAGAAGCTTCTTGGATGAGAAGTGAAACATCTTCAAAGAAAAACAAGGAAGTCCAGTTGCCTCATGAAAAAGCACTTTGGGACGCTGGTACAATGTACCATAATAATAATAATAATAATAATAATAATAATAATAATAATAATAATAATAATAATAATAATAATAATAATAATAATAAAGTTGGAAGGGACCTTGGAGGTCATCTAGTCCAACCCCTTGCTCAGGCAGGAAACCCTATACCAGAGGTAGGCAACCTCGGCTCTTTTATGACTCATGGACTTCAACTCCCAGAATTCCTGAGCCAGCATGGCTCAGCTTGGAAACATCTCCCTTTCCCCTCAGCATAGCTGACTCAGGAATTCTGGGAATTGAGGTCCATGAGTCATAAAAGAGCCGAGGTTGCCTACCCCTGCCCTATACCCATGGTGGCGAACCTATGGCACGGGTGCCAGAGGTGGCACTCAGAGCCCTCTCTGTGGGCACGCGCGCCGTCACTCCAGTCCTAGGCCTTCAGCTGGGTTTTATAAAGCCTTTTTGCTTTAGGCCTCTGCTGCCGTGTGCAAAAAAAAAAAAAGGTTCAATCTAAAATCAATTTCAACTTCTCGCAGGGAAAAAAAAGATCTCGCAAAGTTGGAATTGATTGATTGAACTTTTTAGTCCCACCCAGTCTGCCGTTACCACTGCAGACACGCCCAGCCAATGGGTCACCCCCACCAAATTGGCCATACCCACCCAGTTAGCCACACTCACCCAGCACCCGATGATACATAAGTGGGTTTTGGGTTGCAGTTTGGGCACTCGGTCTCTAAAAGGTTCGCCATCACTGCCCTATACCATTTCGGACAAATGGCTGTCCAGTCTCTTCTTAAAAACTTCCAGTGTTGGAGCATTCACCGCTTCTGGAGGCAGGTTGTTCCACTGATTAATTGTTCTAACTGTCAGGAAATTTCTCCTCAGTTCTAGGTTGCTTCTCTCCTTGATTAGTTTCCACCCGTTGCTTCTTGTCCTGCCTTCAGGCGCTTTGGAGAATAGCTTGACTCCCTCTTCTTTGGGGCAGCCCCTGAGATATTGGAACACTGCTATCCTGTCCCCTCTCGTCCTTCTCTTCATTAAACTAGACATACCCAATTCCATCAACCTTTCCTTATATGTTTTAACCTCCAGTCCCCTAATCATCTTTGTTGCTCTTCTCTGTACTCTTTCTAGAGTCTCAACATCTTTTTTACATCGTGGTGACCAAAACTGGATGCCGTATTCCAAGTGTGGCCTTACCAAGGCCTTGTACAGTGGTATTAATACTTCACATGATACCTTTTTAGAATGACTTACTGTCAGGTGCAAAGAACCAGGACTGTATCATCAGGTTGCAGTTAAGATGATTTACTGCTCAAGCCTAGACACAAGAATCTAGTCAACTAAGGTTCAATGGGAGACTGGCACCCGATAAAGGTCAACGGAATTTAAGAGGGTGGACTTAAGACCATTTGTGGGAATGTAACGATGCTAAGCTTATGACCTGCTTAACTACGCCCCCACCCCACCTCTGCCTGGTCTTCGCTCACACTTACAGGGGAATAGGAGGGGAAGTCAGAAACAGTACAGTTCTCAACAGATGTACTGGTTCACAACATGAAATGACCGTATGGCATTTTGCCAGCTTCGCAGTCTCAGCAAGCACCTCTGTCTGCCAGCAAAATCAAGCAACATTTACTTATGATTTTTCAAAATCTTGCATTTAGCAAAACAAGGACAAACACAGGTCCTAGCAATAGCAACAGCACTTAGACTTATATATCGCTTCACAGTGCTTCAGAGCCCTCTCTAAGCGGGTTACAGAGTCAGCCTATGCCCCCCCCCAGCAATCTGGGGGTCCTGATTTTACCGACCTCGGAAGGTTGGAAGGCTGAGTCAACCTTGAGCTGCTCAGGATCAAACTGCTGGAGTGAGCGGTGAGTTAGCCTGCAGCACTGCATTCTAAGCACTGCGCCATCACAGCTCTTCCAGCCATGCACTTACGGGGAGACGGCTGAAGGCTTCTGGCAAAATAGAGGAGAGGGCATTACAGGTGCTGGTCTGGAGAGTTGGGTGCTCATAGTTTTGGAGGGCAGCTGGTACTGGTCCATTGAGCATCGTCGTCCAGAATGTCACGACCTAGGCGGTTGAAAAGAAAATCCTTGCAGAGAATCATTCACAGAGAGACTGTGTTTCATGAATGAAGTTAAGGCAAGGGTTACTGTTTGTAAACACACATATCTTGCCATCGTTCATTTATTTTATTTATTAGATTTTTTATCCTACCTTTATTGTATTTAGAAATAACTCAAGGCAACCAATATATAACACTCCTTCCTCCTCCTTTCCCTACAACAACAACCCTGTGAGGTGGACTGGGTTGAGAGAGGAAGTGGCCCATCATCTCTTCCTCTTCCTCCAGAAAATGGCTTCCATTGTTTTTCAAAGGCAAGACTTGATTCCTACTGATTTCATATTAGTCAATCAGGCATCACTGGGAGAAAAGCAGGATTGTTACCCTTTTGACTTCCTTCCTTTGCATTATTTTCCATTCCAGCTGCCCTGACTAACAACTTAATTCTAACGAGTGAAGAACTGGGGCACAAGTTTACCCTATTTATCTTTCCTGCAGAATTTTAAGATAAGATAACCTTTATTGTCATTTTTTTTTACTGTGGGCCCAACGGCACACATCAAAAATGAAATTTAGCTGCCCACTCTCAAAGTGAAACACCTACATGACACACACCTAAACATACTATGTACAACATATGTATAGAACCTACACCCTTACATATAAGTAACATATAAATATTAATCACTGTCCACCTTGGATACATAACGGAAGGAGGAAGCTTTGAGAGTTCACAAGGTTAATACTGTATGGAATAAAACTGTGACTGAATCTGGATGTTCTGTTTCAGATACAACGGAGCACCCTCCTCCCAGAAGGGAACAAGGAAAACAGGTCGTGAAGAGGATGTGTAGCGTCCCAGACAATCCTGCATACTCTTCTCAAGCAACGCTTATGTGCTATGTCCTGGATGGGAGGGAGGGAGCTGCCAATGATCTTTTCTGCTGTCCTCACCACTCTCTGCACTGCCTTCCTGTCTGAAGCAGGGATGCCTCCAAACCAGACTGTAATGCTGTATGACAGGATGCTCTCAATCGTCCCCCTGTAGAAAGTGGTCAGGACAGGGGAAGGAAGATGTGCTTTTCTCATGTGACGCAGAAAATGCAGGCGCTGCTGTGCCTCCTTCACCAGTTTCTCACTGTTCAGCGACCAAGCCAGCCTGCTCATTAGCTACACACCCAGGAATTTGATGTTTTTTTATTTTATTTTATCCCTTCATTGTGGTTTATAGGGACCTCTTCACTACTGTGTGTTAATTCAGCTAACTTAAAAGCTTTTTCAACTGGAGATGATGGGGAAATGTTTCAAATGCAAAGAAAAACAAAGCTGATTTCCTGGCTGTGGCAAATGAAGCAAAAGAAAAAATTATATCCGCAATCTACATATATGTTTGTAATATTTTAGATATTATATTTTGTATTTTTTATTTCTTGCGCCTTTTTAATCGAAATGTGATGTGAATGTGCCATGCGATAAATAAATAAGAAAGAAAAACAAAACAGGGGACAGAAAATACAATCTCATAGTAGTACAATACACACCAAGTCAAGGGGTACCCGTTGATCTGCAACTAGGTCTGGCTTGTACTGTTGTATTATACCCACGCCAAGTTCATCCAGAAGCTTCCAGAAGCAAGAAAAAGAAAGGAATATTAGAAAGGAATATTATGGATTTGCAAAGGGAGATGCCATAGGGCAGGGGTCTTCAAACGTGGCCCTGTTATGACTTGTGAACTTCAGCTCCCAGAATTCCTCAGCCAGGCACGCTGGCTGAGGAATTCTGGGAGTTGAAGTCCACAAGTCATAAAAGGATCAAGTTTGAAGACCCCTGGCCATAGGGACACAGTTATACAGAGAGTCCTCAACTTACAACATTTGTCTAGAATCCGTTCAGAGTTACGAAGGCATTTAAAAAAGTGAATTACGGTCAATCTTTGCACTTATGACGGTTGCGGCATCCCCATAGTCACTTGATCAAAATTTGGGCATTTGGCAACCAGTCTGTATTTATAACAGCTGCAGCATCCCGGGGTCGTGTGATTGCCATTTGTCACCTCTCCAGCTGGCTTCCAACAAGCAAAGTCAACGGGATAAGCCAGAGTCACTTAACAAGTGTATGATTCACTTAACAACTGCAGTGATTTGCTTAACAACCATGGCAAAAAAGGTCATAAAATCAGGCACGACTCACTTAACGGACACATTGCTTAGCAAACAGAAATTCTTCTCCCAATTATGGTCATAATTCAAGGACTACCTGTACTGGACTAGAACTAATATTGCAATAAATCACAATATGGTTTAGTCTGGATTAAGTTATTCAAGTGTGATTTATGTACTAGCTATAGCTTAACATGAATCTCATTACTGATAGGTTTTCCTTCTTTTCAGAACAAATCAAGGAAAAACAAATGAAATGAAACCCTGTTGGTTTCTTTGAGGTATTCTCACAATTTTTTTTTGTATGAATAACATTTAATTCTAGCATCTAAGTATAGTTTAGTAATTTAAATCACCAAATGGAATCTCTGAATCCACAAAATAAGTAATTTTGAATCAAGCCATTCTTTAAAGCAATGGCACAACTAGATCGTTTTTTAAAAAAAAAAAATCATGTAAAGTTACGTTTCTTTAAGGATTTCCTGTAAGAAACATTTTTATCAACAAGGAATCAGTATTTCTAAAAGCTAAATACCATTCTCCATAAAATAAACCCATATAAATTGGCTTGCCTGGGCTGCACTGAATGAAGAGAAATTGTCTTTGGCCGCATATAAAATATATAAGTTAGTTAATGCACTGTATATAAATAGATAATAAATAATAAATATATACATATGTAATGTATGTTTATTTTTTAAATATGTTATGATCTTTTGGGGCTACATTATTAATTTTCCAGGGCCACATGTGGCCCGTAGCCTGCAACATGAACACATCTGCATTAAATAGATATTAGTACTTACTTTTGCCCCATGGAGTTGAAGAGATGGATCTGTTTCCTCCATGCATTTACAAGCCACTTCACCAAGTTCTAGTAAACAGCTTTGAGCAAGGGTAAAATAACCCTTGACAAGCAGCACTAAAACCTATAATAGATTGAAGCCACAAGGGGAAGGAAAGGGAAGAAACAAAATGGGAGTTTTAATATTCAATAGAAAACCTATCATATGACAGTGAACGTATCTAAATTGTTATTTAAATATTATTGCCAATAACAACTGTGATCAAAGAGGGCTGCCATTTTTTCATTTTATTCTCGTCATATATTCTTCTTTTTATTTTGAATTATATATAAATATTTTTAAATAGTGCTCAGAGTTGTTTACACAAACTGGGCACCTATATACACTGAATAAACTAAAAAATAAAACAAAATACAAATTATAATTTCGGTCAGCTCTCTGATTTGAAAAACTGAAATAAACTAGCCAGCATATTAAAGGTGAACAGAGGTACCGTCACTTCCTATGGGCTTTCAGATGAATTAATCTGCAAGCTGAACACTACTTAAGGATGCATCCCAGAGCAAGGTTCTAGTATCTAATGCAGGGGTAGGCAACCTTGGCTCTTTTATGACTCGTGGACTTCAACTCCCAGAATTCCTGAGCCAGCTATGCTGAGGAGAAAGGGAGAGGTTTCCATGCTTAGCCAAGCTGTCTCAGGAATTCTGGGAGTTGAAGTCCATGAGTCATAAAAGAGCCAAGGTTGCCTACCCCTGATCTAATGCATCCTAAATTAAGTTAGGACAGTGAAGCTGTAGCTGTGCTGGGAATGGTTACTGCATCTCTTTAATAACTTTGGGAGAGCCACCCAGTCATTAGAAACGGAATAAATAAATTTATAGAGCTAATTAACCTGTCGACAAAATATAACCAAGTGGGAGTGCGATGGCTCACGTGGTGAGGGCGCTGGGTAAACCATCAGCAAGCCCACGTTCGAGAGCCGAGTCCTGCTGCATGACGGGGCGAGCTCCCATCACTCTCGCTCCAGCTCCCGCTGACCCACCAGTTTGAAAATGGGTGACCGCAAGCAGATAGATGGGTACCACTTTGGTGCGCAACGTAACAGGAACGTGAAACGAGCCCCCCAACTGGGCGTCCCCTGAGCAATGGTGATGTCACCAGCTAATCCTTTCACCCTCTGGAAGTGCCCTGGCGCTTCCGATACAAAAGCAAGTAAATGTAACTAAGTATCTTGACAACATAAGCTCCAGTGGGCAACGTTCGCTTTATTTATTATTTATTAAATTTATATGCCACTCCCTTTCGCTACCCGCTAACTTCCTTAGTGCCCTAAAGTTTCTTTATTGCCACTCGATATCATCACCACGGTGCCCGTTCTATTAGCAACCCACCAGCTCTCTCTCCTTGTTCATGTACCTGCAGGGCCTCCAGGCGAACTGGAGAGGGTTCGTAGGTACTAACAGTTGACAGACAGCTGGTGTCACTATCCGAATAGCCATCTTCACGGGGCAACACAGCGAGAGAGATGCAGAGACGCAGGAACCAACAGGGCTCAGCCGGTGTCTTCTCCGGGGCAAGCGATGGTTCTCCTGAGGCCAGAGTGGGCTCTTTGCGCCATTTGGGTGCATCGGAACGGAACAGCAGGAGGGGTGCGCCATCGCTCATCCCCGAAGAGACGGGCTGCTGCAAAAGGAGACGCACCTCGGGCAAAGGGGCTTGAGCCGATACGATGGAACCTAGTAGGGTCAGACTTGACACTCGAACATTAACATCTAGGAATAAAAAACACACACACACACACACAGATGGCACACGTGGAGCAGCTATTCTAAGCCAAAGAAAGACGGCGGCATATAAGCAGCGATCACGGCGCAGGTGGCTAGATTCTGCGCAGCAGCACTGGGGATTCGCCAGAAACATTTAGTAAGGTCTCGAAAGTTAAATCTGTCCTTCCACCCCAGAGAATTTTAGCTCCGGGTTCATGCAGAACTCTCACTTCGGAGATAAAGCTGGCCCAAATCTTCCGTATTTTTGTTATAGCAGGATTCCTAGGAAACCCCTGGCTGAACTAGGATGCAACCAAGGCAGGCATGCTCAGTTACAGGTAGTCCTTGACATATGACATAAGAAAACCTACCCACTACGGTTGTATATCATGATGGTTTTAAAAGGGGTCAGTCTCATGATTGACCCAATTTTACGCATTTTGTGGCGGTGGTTAAACAAACGCAGTGGTTGTAAATACAAACCTCATTGTTCACTAGGGCGCGACTGATCACATGACCATGGCATGCTGCAAGCCACCTCACGTGAGCGCCCGCAGTTCAGTCATGTGAAGGGGGGGCGACTGTCAGAACTTTGCATCCATGTTGTAAGTCTCCTTTTTCAGGTAGGTTGTAAATTCGAATGGCCGCTAAGCGACCAGTTGTTAAGTCAAGGGCCCCCTGCGTATTATTAATTCACACTGCCTTTCCTACAGCAAATTATTCTCTTTTAAACCGTAATGCAAAAAGCTCAGAGATGATGTCCAACAGAAACAGGTATGAAGCAAACGGAAAATCTGTTCTGCGGGACAGCTTCACAATTCCATATGCCAGTGGTGGCGAACCTACGGTACAGGTGCCAGAGGCGGCACTCAGAGGTGGCACTCTCTGTGGGGACGCGCACCGTCGCCCCAGTCCTAGGCCTTCAGCTGGGTTTTATAAAACCTTTTCACTTTAGGTCTCCGCCGCCATGTGCAAAAAAAAAAAAAAAAAAAAAAAAAGTTCAATCAGTCAATTTCAACTTTGGGCGGGAAAAAAAAAAGACCTTGCAAAGTTGGAATTGATTGATTGAACTTTTTAGTCCCACCCAGTCTGCCGTTACCACCGCAGCCACGCCCACCCAATGGGCCACACCCACCCAATGGCCACACCCACCCGGCACCCGACGATGCATAAGTGGGTTTTGGGTTGCAGTTTGGGCACTCGGTCTCTAAAAAGTTCGCCATCACTGCCATATGCCATTAATAAATTGATATTATATGGGGAATTCCTCACATCCACACCACTTTACATGGATGGCTCACAACCACATGTACAAGATCTAACGCACTGGATAACAATTTCTATAGAGACACATAGGTGCACAGATTATGCGCTGGCATATTCCTGTGTCTTTTAAAAGAACAAAAACGTGTGAGCTGAGCAAAAAAAAAAAACCCAATCCAATCCAAAACTTCTAAAAAACAGATGGGATAAACGTGTTGGACCCCACCATCTGATGCTTCTGTTAACGGCCACACGCAAAGTTGCTTCATCCAAAACATGCAGCTGGACAGTATGTTTTACTGCAAATAATACCGATGACAAAACCGCTGCGCCCAGGATAACATAAAATAACTGCATACCTTTGTGTTTAATGTATGGCTTTATCTGGTTCCATACTCTTGATAGCAGGCCAGGCTTTAAACGGTTGTACGGTACATTTGAGACCAGATTGGCAAGGCACTGTCAACAAGGAAGATAGAAAAGTATAAGTAGTCCTCGATTTATGACCACAAAGGAGCCCAAAATTTCTGTTGCTAAGCAAGACAGCTGTTAAGTTGTCCCAAAGGTGTTTTTTCCTCCAAAAAAGGCAACTGGACTTTCTTGTTTCTTTTCCTTTGAAAAAGTTTTGTTTCTCATTCAAGAAGCTTCTTCAGTTCTGACTGAAGTCGGAACTGAAGAAGCTTCTTGGATGACAAGCAAAACATTTTCAAACAAATAATAATAATAAAAAAACAGGAAAGTCTTGTTGCCTTTTGGAAAGGGACTGTTGGGACAACCATGACCTGGGATGACTGAGAATCTTTATAGACGGGGGTTAAGTGAGTTTTGCTCCATTTAAGTGAATCACTGCTGTTGTTAAGTTAGTAACACGGTTGTTACTTCCCCATTGACTTTGCTTGTTGGAAGGTTGCAAAAGGGGATCACATGATCTTGGGACACTGCCAATGTCTTAAATATGAAACAGTTGCATGACTCTGGGGCATGCTAGTTGCCAAGAGTTTGAATTTCCATCATGTGACCACAGGCGATGCTGCAACTGTCATAAGAGTGAAAAATGGTCCTAAGTCATTTTTTTCAGTGCCGTTGTAACTTCGAAAGAATAGAATAGAACAGAATAGAACGGAACGGAATGGAACGGAACAGAATAATAGAATAGAATAGAATAGAACAGAACAGAACAGAACAGAACAGAATAATGGAAGAATGGAATGGAACGAAATGGAATGGAATAGAATAATAATAACAGAACAGAACAGAACAGAACGGAATGAAATAATATTAGAATAGAATGGAATGGAATAATAGTAATAGAATAGAATAGAATAGAATAGAATAGAATAGAATAGAATAGAATAGAATAGAATAGAGCTGGAAGGGACCTTGGAGGTCTTCTAGTCCAGCCCCCTGCTCAAGCAGGAGAACGTATACCATCTCAGACAGCTGAATGTCTAGTCTCTTCTTAAAAATCTCCAGTGACGGAGGACTTTTGTTCTTTCTGAGGAGAAGGCAGAGATGACAATGCCTGGGTGGGAGTGAAAACAGTTCAAAGCATCTGAAGGCAAGGCAAGAAGGAATGGATGGAAACTAATCAAGGAGAGAAGCAACCTAGAAGTAAGAAGAAACTTCCTGACAGTGAGAACAATTAACCAGTGGAACAACCTGCCTCCAGAAGCGGTGAATGCTCCAACACTGGAAGTTTTTAAGAAGAGACTAGACAGCCATTTGTCTGAAATGGGATAGGGTTCCCTGCCTAAGCAGGGGGCCGGACTAGAAGACCTCCGAGGTCCCTTCCAACTCTTGTTATTCTGTTACTCCGAACTACGAGAAGTTGTAGTGCAAAAGCAACATCGGTAGGCAAACACTGACCTTGATTATCTGGGTGAGGGTCTGGGACGAAGATTCGGCCACCAAAGCCAACAGCATACAGCGGTGAAGTTCTCGGATGCTGGAGGCGATGCTCACGGAGAAGGGCGTGAAGGCTCTCTTGTGATCAATGGCATCTTCGGCAATGGACAGGAACTGCTTGGAACCTTCCAAAATGGCTGAGAGAACTTGAAAAGCACCGGCCCGTGTCTGCAATAGAACAAAATCGTTAAAGGAGTTGAGCCTAGACACCTGGGGGGGTGTCCAAATTTCAATGTTTCTCAACCTTGGCCACTTTACGATGTTAGGACTTCAACT
>NW_015388680.1:103873-112453 GCF_001527695.2 Protobothrops mucrosquamatus | reverse complement strand
AACTCCCAGAATCCCCCAGCCAGCAATGCTGGCTGGGGGATTCTGGGAGTTGAAGTCCTAACATCGTAAAGTGGCCAAGGTTGAGAAACGCCGTTCTGCATTATTTCTCAAGGATATTGCTGGAAGTCCTGGCTGGACCTATGGAAGACAGAGATGGGATGAGCAGTTGACATGATCGCCATTAGCATATTCTTCTTCCTCTCTAGCAAAAGGTCAGATAACTCTCTGGTGTACCAGGGAGCTGAAAGCGATAAAGGGCTGGAGTGCCAGTGGAGGAACTTCAGAGTGAATTGGACTGAAAGAGGGTGGGACTCTCTTTTAAGACCCACATTCCATTATACTCCTGCATCCTGGATATCATGTATAGATGTTAGTTAATTAGGTTGCTTTAACTCTATGTTAAACCTTATTTTATTTATCTTCAACAGGACAGGATAGGACAGGACGTGTGGTAGCGCAGTGGTTATAATGCAGTATTGCAGGCTAATTCTGCCGACTGCCAGTAGTTCGATTCTGACCGGCTCAAGGTTGACTCAGCCTTCCGAGGTCGGTAAAATGAGGACCCAGATTGTTGGGGGCAGTATGCTGACTCTGTAAAACCGCTTAGAGAGGCTGTAAAGCACTATAAAGCAGTATATAAGTCTTATTGCTATTGCTGTAGGGTAGGCTAGGCTAGGCTAGGCTAGGCTAGGCCAGGATAGGACAGGATAAGATAGGATAGGATAGGATAGGATAGGATAGGATAGGAAAGGGCAGGGCAGGGCAGGGCAGGATAGGGCAGGATCGGATCGGATAGGATAGGGCAGGATAGGATAGGGCAGGATAGGATAGGATAGGATAGGATAGGATAGGGCAGGATAGGATAGGGCAGGATAGGATAGGATAGGATAGGATAGGATAGGGCAGGATAGGATAGGATAGGATAGGATAAGGACAGGATAGGATAGGATAGGATAGGATAGGGCAGGATAAGGACAAGATAAGGACAAGATAAGGACAGGACAGAAAATATGGAGTGGAATGGAGCAGAATGGAATGGAATGGGGCACTCTGCTTGTAATGTTCTATGACTGCAATAAAGTAAATTGAATTGAATCCTATTCTATTGCAACGAGTCCTTGGAGGAGGGCTTATGCTGGATCATATGGGATGGGTAGACATTACAAAGATAATGGATCCCCTTACCTTGGGGGAAGGATCTTTTAAAGCAATGGTCATCAAAGACACTGTCTGTGGGCTTCCTATTCCAGGTTCATCAGGAATAAATGCTGACCAGTAGCCATAGAGGACTTTCTTCTCTATGGATTTCACAGCGGAAAGGAAGCAGGTTAAAGCCCCTTGGCGAACTTTAGCTTGGAAGGACCTGGCAGGAAACAAAGACAAACAGGCAGGGGGGAAAAAACTGATTTAAGACGTTAAGTAAATGACATTGTCATATTGGTCAAAGTGGGCGGAGGGGGGAATCTTTGATCTTAGAATGTAGAACATAGAATAATAGGGTTAGAAGGGACCTCGGAGGTCTTCTAGTCCAACCCCTTGCCCAAGCAGGAGACCCTATATTATTCCAGACAAATGGCTGTCCAGTTTCTTCTCGAAAACCTCCAGTGTTGGGAGCACCCACAGCTTCCAGGGATAAAATTGTTCTGTCAGGAAATGTCTACATTTTTCAAATTTCTTCATTTGAATGGTGTATTGGCTGTGGTGCCTATCTCACAAAAAAAGTGACTCTGAGCAGCATACAATCCTTAAGTTTTAAAAAACCCAATTAAATTTATAAAAACCTTCATTGTTAAAAAGTATAGAGAGCACAAGAACAAGAGAGGAGGATATTAATCACAGCTAGGAAGATATCGCAATGTCTTCCTGATTCCCGGGGACCCGCCCAGGCAGGATGATATTAGCCAGATCTTGAAAGGTTTGTGGGAAGCTAAGAGCAGGGCTTTTCAACCTTTTCACTCACTGTACCACTTTTAGGATATGGCAACATCCGAGTACCACCAGTCGCCTAGCAAGGGGTCAAAAACTTGATGACCAAAAAAAAAAAAAAGGAAAAAAGTGATAAAGTACAGGTAGTCCTCAACTTACAACAGTTCGCTTAGTGACTGTTCAAAGTTACAATGGCACTGAAAAAAGTGCCCCCCAAGCCACAGCCAAGCAAGACACCTGCCTGCTCACCCGGAGGAGCTCTTCCTCCTGTCCGAGATTTCCATTGTTGTGAGTATTTCTGTTGAGGATTGGCAGTGGAGGTGGGGTGGGGGGTGTTTGGTTTTTATTCCCCCCCCCCCGTCTGCTGGGTGGTTACAGTAGGTTTTGGTCACTTCACATGACCCAGGGACACTGTGACCGTCATAAATATGAATCAGTTGCCAAGCATCTGAATGTAAATCACAAGACCCTGGAGATGCTGCAACATTCCAGCTGATCAGCGCTTCTTCTGGGCTCAGCAGAAGCACCAGGATCAGTGCTGCTTTCCAGCTGATTGGTGCTTCTTCAGGGCTCAGCAGAAGCACCAGGATCAGCGCTGAGCTCCAGCTGGAGCCTGGCGCTGATCCTGGCGCTTCCGCTGAGCCCTGACAGCCCTGCAGCTCCAGCCATCTCTTGCTCAGGCTTGTGCGGTGCTGCCACCAGTTCAGCTCATTCCCCTCCCCCACTACCACTTTTCTAGGATGATCACGTACCACCTGCCAGGTGCCAATGTATCACAGGTGGTACCCGTACCATTGGTTGAAAAGCCATGGTTAAGAGGATCCAATCTGGGTTGGACACTGGGACAAGAGGTTTAGTCTTCAAAGCTTTTGGACACGTGCTGGAGACCATCCTCAGGGAACTTCTCTCTGCTACAATGTGTGCTTTGGACCAGGGGTCCCCAACCTATGGGCTGCGGGCTGCTGGCCACTTGCGCTAGCGCTGCAGCCGTGGGGTACGAAAACAGGACACCACGCTGCGCGGTGCAAAAACGGGCCGCCGCCACACCTCGGGGCGCAAAAATGGGACGCCACCGTACCACAAAAATGGGACACACGCTGCCGCGCTGTGTGAAAACAGGCCAACGGCGCACCTCAGGGCGCCAAAATGGGATGCCACGAAAAGCGGCCGATGCCACGCCTCGGGGTGCAGAAATAGGGTGCTATGCACAAGAAGGGGGCAGGGCTAGCAAGTATCACCCAAGCACTAGCTCCGCCCTATTTGCGTCACGCACATGCTCGCAGCCCCGTGTGCATGCGCACATGCACGTGTGCGTAAAATGCTTCCCCCTCCCTTTTCTTCCGGTCCGCCAACCAAGAAAGATTGGTGATCTCTGCTTTGGACTATTCTATGCGTTGTATTTATGTGGTGCCTGGTTGTATGTGGTCCCCTAGCTGTTGATTCGGGTATTGCGGGCCAGCCACTAAGTTGTTGGCTGTTGTTTCCTTGTGCTGCCAAGTCCTCGGCTCCTAAGTACCCGATAAGCGGGTGATAAATCAGCACTCCCGTTGATCAAAATCCAGACGCTTGGCCATGGGTTTGTATTCATGGACGGTTGCGGTGTCCCAGGGGGGTCACGCGATTCCCCTCTTGCAACCTTTTCACAAAGAACGTCAACAGGGAAGCCAGATTCACTTAACAACCGGGGTACTAAACTTAACAACTGCAGGGATTCACTTAACAACTGTGGCAAGAAAGATCATAAAAACGGGGCAAAACCCGTTTGACCTTTAACAACAGTCTGACTTAGCAACAGTATTGCGGTCATTAAGTCGAGGACTACCCGCATTTGTGACAAACAGAGGCAGGGGAGGAAAGTGAAGAAAACCAAGCGAGGAAAAAAAAAATCTAAATAGACCTGCTTCTGAAAGAAGTCAAGTCAGAGAGAATCCAGCCACGCTGCTGTAAAATGAACACACTTCGATGCTGCATAAAGGCAGCCGGGGTGGTGGTGGTGTTGTGTGTGTGTGTGTGTGTGTTGAGTGGTTGCCATCACAAACCTTGTTTTGCTCTGCATTCCACCTTCAGCATCAGAATATTCTGAGTCACTGCTGCTGATTCTCTTCCAGCTAAAAGCGTGGGAAGATAAACGCTCCTTCGCAAGTGAAGGATATTTATCACCGAACGCCCAATTTGTCTTCTTAGAGTCCTGATCTTGGGATAACTCATCTTTCAACGAGGGCTTCTCCCCTCTGGTTCCTTCGGCAGCTCCTGGCTGTTCTTTTACTTCTTCTTCAGGCTTCCCTTTCTTGGGTTTTCCTTTAGGTTTCTTCCTGCGGTTCTGTTAGTGGTGGTTGCGGGGAGTAGAAATTATACAGACACATATCTTTTCAATTCGGTGAATTATACACAGTTCTCTTTGATCCATCCACTCATCTAATGAACAGTCTTCTGAATATGAACACAGAATAGCCTGGATAGGATTTTTCTTTTGGCATCAAGGAATCTAACTCAAGAGGCCCTCTAGGACAGTGGTGGCAAACCTATGGCACGCGTGCCAGAGGCGGCACTCAGAGCCCTCTCTGTGGGCACACACGCCATGCCCCGGAGATGGCAACCGTCCCTCTTCAACCAGGCACCCGCTAACTCACCGAGGTCCCACGTGGCCGGATGCATCCCAGCACGGCTGGTTTCCCTCCCCCCCATCCCATCCCTCCTGTCCTCGCACGCTCTCCTTTTCCCGGGCACGACCCACTGCATTGCCTCCTCAGCTGTCGGCTATCCATCCAGCTAAGAGCGGCTTCTCTGAACTGCTGGCCGCGGGCTGCGGAGCCCCAGAGTGCACGGGTCGAGGGGACGGCAGGCTATGGCTGCTGACAACACTGTCGGCCCCCATGCGTTCGCTGGCCTCTGTGTGCGGGGCCCCTGCCTCACCTTGCCCTGCAACAATGGCACCCCCGCCCTGCCTCACCTTGCCTCACCCCGCAGGACGAGCCTCCTGCCCACCACCCCACCTGCCAGAGACCCCCCGGATCTCCCCCAACCCTGCCCAGCCCCCACAGGCGTCCCTCCCCACGAGCAACATCAAGGTGACCATGCCCACCTTGGCCACACCCACCCAGTCTGCCATGACCACCACAGGCACGCCCACCTAGTGGGCCACGCCCACCCGGCACCCGGCGATAAATAAGTGGGTTTTGGGTTGCAGTTTGGGCACTCGGTCTCTGAAAGGTTCGCCATCACTGCTCTAGGACTTGAACTCTTTGCGTAAGGCCCCATGTGGCTAGCAGAGCCTCCTGCTCAAGATTTAAATCATAGTAAAACTAATATTTCATATTTCACAACAGCTGCTTCGGAAGCCCATTTCAGACCCCCCCCCCCCCCCGTTTGGTAAGCAAAAGCTTCCACTTCAAATCCCTGGCATCTCCCGCTAGCAATGGAAAATCCGTTTGAAAATATGAAAAGCAGCTGTCAGCTAGAACAGAACTTCCTCTCACACCCTGTTGCCCCCTCCAGATGTGTTAAAACCTCTCATCCCCAATGAAAACTGCCATTCGTGAAGATGATGGGATTTAGAAGACCCGTTAAGCAGTAATTAATGAAGGCAGATATATATGCTCATAAACAGGGGCTTTGCTCTACCAGCAGGAGTCTTCAAACCCGGCCCTTTTATGACTTGTGGACTTCAACTCCCAGAATTCCTCAGCCAAGCAATTTGACTCCAAGCAATTTGATTAGTGTACAGTTCCATGTATTGTGTAATCTTGTCTGGAATAGCGATTAAGGCATCAGGCTAGAAGCAGGGAGATAATCATAGTTCTAATTCTGCTTTAGTGGATGACCTTGGGCCAGCCACTCTCTTCTCAGCCCTAGTAAGGAAGCAATGGCAAACCATTTCTGGAAAAAAACCTTGCCAAGAAAACTGCAGGGATTTTGTCTAAGCCAGGGATCTTCAAACTTGGCCCTTTTATGACTTGTGGACTTCAACTCCCAGAATTCCTCAGCCAGCATCGCTAGCTGAGGAATTCTGGGAGTTGAAGTCCACAAGTCATAAAAGGGCCAAGTTTGAAGACCCCTGCTCTAAAGCAATGTTTCTCAATCTTGGGGCTTTAAGCTTTGCGGACTTCAACTCCCAGAATTTCCAGTGCTGGTTGAGGAATTCTGAGAATTGGCTTAAAGCGGTCAAGATTCAGAAATACTGCTCTATTGTACAGAATTCCATGCATTGCTATAATGTGCTTTTACCAAAACGTTACCTATTTTTCAAGCAGACAAAAACAGTCCTCACGCTTGTGGCCAGATTCCATTTGAAGTGGCTTAGGTTTAACGCGCGACGCCCAAAAACAATTATTTAAAAAGTTTACCCCGCTCAGTTTGACATTGTTCTGTTCCAACTTCTCTTGCTCGACGGGTGACTGGCTGTCATATTGAGGTAGGAGCGCTGGATATAAGATGCTGGGCATTTCTATGTTAATTCCAGGGAGTCCGTGAAACATGCATTTCTGAAATCATCAAAGAAAATCCTAGACATCAGTGCTATAATCTATTTAGGGGCGAGGAAAAATTAAATCTGGTGGGTTTTGGGGTTTTTTTTTCCCAAAACCTTTTACAGGTAGTCCTCTATTTACAATTTCTGTTGCTATGTGAGACAGTTGTTTAAGTGGGTTTTGACCGATTTTAAACCTTTCTTGCCACAGTTGTTAAGCGAATCGCAACAGTTGTTAAGATAGTAGCACAGTTGTACAGTGAATCTGGCTTCCCCATTGACTCTGTGTCATGGTTCCGAAAGAAGAAGCTTTTCAAAGAACTTTGAGGCTTTATTTACCTTAAAGAATCCTTTTATTGCTACATAGCTTCGGCACGTACATAATGAAGCCAAAAACTGAATCCTCCCGCCCCCAATCACCTGTAACAAAGCATAACTCACTCCTTCCTTTTACAGTCATCAATCACGTTCTCCAATTAGTTTGAAGTGTGAACTCTCCCTCCCGTAACTCCTCTGGTTACAGCTGACCTTGGCAATGCTGTGCTGAAATATTGTTGTGGTTAACTATCATACTTTCCCACCCGCTATTCTAACATTGTCTGCTTTAACTCTAGAAGTGATATGCAGGCTAAATAAAACATGTTTGCTTCTTCATATATGGCAAGCAAGAACATCCGATGTTAGCAGTCTTGACACTCTGCTTGTCAGAAGGTTGCAAAAGGTGATCACGTGACCCCCGGGGACACTGCGACCGTCATAAATATGAGCCGTGGGTATCCAAATTCTTACTAGCTGGTAATTTGTTCAGGATAGCACAGATTTCATTGGCACTTCCACAAAGTGGAAGGGAACGGCTTTTGTGTACACGGTACTGAATTGGCACCTCACACCAAATCATGGTTTGCTGAATAAAGCATAATGAACTTGGGCCACACCTTAACTGAGCTAAAAATCATGTTGTACAAAGATCAGATTTGCATTCGTGATGCAAAGCTCAAACCACCAATCATATTCTGGCTTAGGGTGACATATGAAACCAGCTGCGAACTATCTTTGGGCATCATGATGCACTACGGATTATTGCGACAGATGTCAGTCTAGCCTCCCCCATTATACATACACAGTACACAGAGACACACCACACACCATGGCTTTTAAGATTACACACTTTCATTACTATTTTGGAGTTAGCCCTATTCTGTCACCCATACTCAAAACTGCGGCTAAAATAATTACAGTACAGAAGTACCGTAATTCATGATTTGGCTGATTTACTTCAAACAAACATAGATACTATTACTCTCATTCTGGATTTCAGCAACTAACTAATTTGGAATGTACCCAAAACAGCAGTAAGGTAGTCCTTAACTTACAACCATTCATTTAACAACTGCTCAACAACACTGAATAAAGTTACTTATGGCCAAACCTCATACTCACAGCCATCACAGCCTCCCCATGGTCATAGGATCACTTGGCCACAGACTTGTATTTATAATGGTTGCAGCATCTGAGGTCTTCCCAGCCAGCTTCCAACAAGCATTCAATGGGGAAAGCCGGATATGCTTAGTGACCATGTGATTCACTTAACAACTGGGGCAAAAAAGGTCATAAAATTGGGCACAACTCGCTTATCAACCACCTTGCTTAGCAAAGCAAATTCTGGTCCCAACTATGGTCATAAGTCAAGGACTACCTGTAACAGTTCTTGACCGTTTCTTCACGGACACGCCAAGAAGAAAACAAAACGGCTTGGCTCATTGTTATCAAATCAGTTGTGGGTACTGTGGCTAGTGTAAGTCTAATGTTAGAAACCAGGGCCATTTCAAAAGCTTTCTACCCATTTGAGTACAAAGGCCAATCAAAAAAAAAAATCGTTCAGGGATTTTTAGGATACTCAGGGAATCTCCGTTAAGACAGGGAAGATTTCCACTTTAAATCTCTTTAAACCTTTAACGCAGCAAGGAGGGAACCAAGGTGATCAGTCTGGGTCAGCTTCATCTTTCCTCCGTTTAAGAGCGACTGGACTCCTTTCAAAGCATTTTGCAACAGCTGGAAGGAAACAAAAAGCAATGAGCATTCTTCGTTACCATCTGAGGGTGGCACAACTCTACCATCTAGAGCAGTAGTTCTCAACCTTTTTAATGCCACGACCCCAACCGATCATAAGTCGAGGACTAAACCGGTCA
>NW_015388680.1:87117-103773 GCF_001527695.2 Protobothrops mucrosquamatus | reverse complement strand
AGTCGAGGACTACCCAACCGGTCGTAAGTCGAGGACTTTCCCTGCCCGGGAGCGCCGCGCATGCGTGGTTCCGCCCCCTGCGCCGGCCGAGGCGTAGCTGGCAAGCAGCAGAGACGGAGCAGGCCGACCACCAGCTGGCCCAGCCCAAGGGAGGTAAGGCACCCGCCGGAAAAGGGGAAAAAAATGGCGGACAAAAAAATGGCGGACAGCCTTGCTTGGCGACCCCCGGGAAATGGTCGATCGACCCCAAATGGGGTCCCAACCCACAGGTTGAGAACCACTGATCTAGAGCAGGGGTCTTCAAACTTGGCCCTTTTATGACTTGTGGACTTCAACTCCCAGAATTCCTCAGCCAGGCACCAGCAACATTAGAATTGCACCAGCCACACGTACCCACAGAGAGGGCTCTGAGTGCCGCCTCTGGCACACGCGCCATAGGTTCGCCACCACTGCGATAGGAAATAATGGGCCCTCCCTGCCTTAAAAAAAAAAAGACTGAAACAGTTCGGCCCCTCCCTCTCAGAAGACCAGATGGCATTCTGTAGTTCCCTGAAAGTGGGGAGGGCTAAACTGTCATTCCCCAATCTCTCCCTTATTGCCCACCTCTATCCTAAGTAATCATCTTTGTCCTTACCATGCAAAAGGTGATGTCATCCATTTCAGTTCCTTTGGAAGACTGTAAGATGCTCAAGAAAGCCTGAAAACAGACCTCTCTGTAAGACTCCTCTAGATACGGCTGTCCGGGTAGGCTGAAAGACAGGCAGACGCAAAGGAGGAAGATGAACGGCAGGAAAGAAGTAATGCTTTTTATCCATCTGTTCAGAAAATGCAGTAGAAGGAAGAAGCAACCCCTTAATATCAGAAAGGTCGTCGTATCTGAGACTCCGCAGAAGGGGGCAAAATGCTTTATCCAATGAAATAAGGGAAGGGTTTATTAAGAAAAGCAACATCTCACTATGCTGTTATTCTTCCAAGTATTAAGACAACATAGAAACATAGAAAACTGATGGCAGAAAAAGCCTAGTGGTCCACTGAGTCCGATCTTTGAGGGTTTTTTTTTATTTGTTAAGTTTTTGGGTTTATTCCAAGCATGTTTAAGCTAAAAATATCTCCAGGTATGTGACCTGACCTGTCTTTTCTGCAGAAAACTTCATTCTGTACTGTCTGTATTTGCAATTCTGCTGTAGAATGTTAAATACTTTGAGTTTCTGGGGCAAGGTATTGAAATTACAGATCTTTTTTCAGCCGTTTAGATTCTTCCATGTAACAGTGATTAAAGTAAGGAAAATGTTAAGAATAATATTATAGCCTAACAGTGTCTGGGTTCAAATACTGCAATTAGCCATTGCCTGCTGAACAACACACAGAGACTTTGTTCGACAAACTAAGCTGCCACAACCCTTATATCCAAACCGCAACTCTGGGTTCATCTATTGCATTAAGTTATAACCAAATAAACCACATTGTGGTTGAGCATCAAGTGCTGAGTACCAATTTGTTTTTGAAAAAGTACTCTTCAATAGCATCTCCATCACTTCCATTGACGTTCAAAACAATCAAATCAATTAAAATTAATATGTTAAATTTGTATTTCTTTAGTGAAGAACCTTTGGACTAGAACAGTGGTTCTCAACCTTTTTAATGCCGCGACCCCCAACTGGTCGTAAGTCGAGGACTAAACCGGTTGTAAGTCGAGGACTAAACCGGTCGTAAGTCGAGGACTACCCAACCGGTCGTAAGTCGAGGACTTTCCCTGCCCGGGAGCGCCGCACATGCGTGGTTCCGCCCCCTGCGCCGGCCGAGGCATAGCTGTCAAGCGGCAGAGACGGAGCAGGCCGACCACCAGCTGGCCCAGCCCAAGGGAGGTAAGGCACCCGCCGGAAAAGGGGAAAAAAATGGCGGACAAAAAAAATGGCGGACAAAAAAATGGCGGACAGCCTTGCTTGGCGACCCCCGGGAAATGGTCGATCGACCCCAAATGGGGTCGCGACCCATAGGTTGAGAACCGCTGGACTAGAATGTTAACAACAGCTATTTTGGAAGTCTATTATTACAGTTAAAGAAAACACACTTCCACCAAAATGTGCCCTAAGCTGGAATGTATAGGCATGTTTATATTAGATTTAGACTTTTTTTTTTCTCGACACCCCCCCCCCCCCAATGCTGGAATATTTACATTCTCTATCCCTAGAAGAGGCACAACATAATGGAAAGGAGTCAAGTCATATCTATTTGTTTCGGTCATACCTGAGGCACAGGTTTGCCATGCTGTGTATTGCAGCTCTTTTCCGTTCAGCATCGGTTTGAACCGGGCTGCTGAACTGCGTCAGAAGTCCATTTTCCCCCAGCAAATCTGGGAGATACTTAAAAAAACACCAGTCAGCACATATTTGTTGAACAAATTGGAGACAAGATGCAAAACAGAACTTAACATTAACTAAGTTATACAACAAAAGCGTGCTTAGTGCATGAATTCTAGAGGCTCAGCCACCTTCTGTCTTATTATGGTTTCAGAATGAAATATGTGAGTCAAGTTCAGGCTAAAATAAAAATAGAGGTAAAAATTGAAAAATTTCGTTCAGGACATCTCACTGTTTTTCCCATCATCAGATAGCAGGTATTGTTGTGGATTAGTTAGAATGGGATAGGAAATTAGCGCCTTTATTTAGCCACCAAACAGCCTATATACTAAGCGGTACTGAGTTTCAGTTCCCATCACTACAGATTATTGCTTATGTTACATGAGTTGGACCAATATATCTGAAGGATAGTGTTAGAAAAATATTCTTACCACAGGATATTTGAAGATTTCCAAAGAACCCAGCCCATTTTTTTTTATTTTTAACTTGTCTATATTGTGAAAGTGGTAGAAAAATATAAAAACAGAACCGAGGATGTAGAAACACTACTCAAGAACTCCAGATTACTTTCTGTCAAGATGATCATAACATTTCCACTAACTCGTCTATCTCCAAGAAATATAGCAGAACCTACAAAAGTTTTATTAGTCCTTCTGCTTGGAGTTATTAGGTAGATACATAGGGATCCAAAGGGATGGGCTGAATTATGAACCTATTTGTTTCTACTACTTCTACTATCTACTATTCAGATGCAATTCTCAGGGGACTGGAGGCTAAAACATATGACAAACGGTTGCAGGAATTGGGTATATCTAGTTCAGGGGTTCCCAACCGGGGGTGTGAGACGATATTCCAGGGGGTGCGAAAACTTGGGTTTTCAAAATTATAGTGTATATGCATAATTCAGTGCCGTTATTTCAAAATTTTGTAAGGAGTGCAAGAATATATCAGAAACATTCCTAGAGGTGCGGGGTATAGAAAAGGTTGGGAGCCACTGGTCTAGTTTAATGAAAAGATGGACTATGGGTGACATGATAGCAGTGTTTCAATATCTAAAGGGCTACCACAAAGAAAAGGTGTTAACCTATTCTCCAAAGCACCTGAAGGCAGGACAAGAAACAATGGATGGAAACTAATCAAGGAAAGATCCAACCTAGAACTAAGGCGGAATTTCCTGACAATTAATCAATGGAACGACTTGCCTCCAGAAATTGTAGGTGCTCCAACACTGGAGGTTTTCAAGAAGAGACTGGACAACCATTTGTCTGAAATGGTATAGGGTCTCCTGCTTGAGTAGGAGGTTGGACTAGAAGACCTCCAAGATCCCTTCCAGCTCTATTCTGAATTGAAATTGGCATTCTTGCTCAACACTGTTATTCTGTTACAGTGTCAGTCCAAGAGCACAGTCTGCCCATAATTCCTCTGCACTATGCAAATAGAAAAAGCTTCTAAGCAAGATATTCAAAATTATGCTCCAATTCACCTTTTGACACTTGTGTCCATTGTTGTAGACAGACTCTGCCAAGGCTTGCAGAATTTCAACATGTGTCCAAGTGCTGCATTTTCTCAGAGCAGAGATGAAGTAAGGCAGAAGATAATTCAGGCTCTCTTCATCAAGTGCAACCTGCAATTGCAGAAACAAAAATTAAGTTGGCATGATCTTGCATTGGAGAATTCAGGATAATAGCTTATTAGGCAAGCAGTAAAGCAGTTTCATTAACCATTGTTTCCTATCTATCAAAAATGACATCCAGAAGCAGAGAACGTAACAGCTAATAAATCCACTGGCTGTCTCATCCAAATACTGAAATGAGAAAAAAACTGTGCTGCATTTATAGTAACTATATCATGTTTCTAATGGCAACATAACTCTTCTTTTATAATGTATACAAGAAGTCTCAATATATTATCAAGTCAATAAAAACAATTATGAGAATTTGAAACAGTAGCTGATTTAAAACTAGATGCTCCATCAGAATATGGCAAAAATATATAGTTTTCTCACCTGGAATCTGTTGAGCAGCTGGTGAATTAATTGGCACAATTTATTGACAAGATGTTCTTGATTAAGCTGGATTAGTTTACAAGCTTGGACAATTAGTTCACAAATGTCCTGCCACATAAAAGATGACAAAAGAAGGTACATTCATTATTTTTAACGCTCTGAAAGTACACAAAGAAGTGAGATAAAATTGAATGTCAATACAGGTAGTCCTCAACTTACAACAGTTCATTTAGTGACCAAAGTTGCAATGGCACTGGAAAAAGTGACTTATGACCATTTTTCACACTTATGACCATTGCAGCATCCCCATGATCCAATGATCAAAATTCAAGTGCTTGGCAAGTGACTCCTATTTACGACGGTTGCAATGTCCCGGGGTCATGTGATCCCCTTTTGCGACCTTCTGACAAGCAAAGTCAATGGGGAAGCCAGATTCACTTAATAACCGTGTCACTAACTTAACAACTGCAATGACTCACTTAACAACTGTGGCAAGAAAGATTGTAAAATGGGGCAAAACTTAACTGTTTCACTTAGCAACAGAAATTTGGGGCTTCCTTGTGGTCATAAGTCGAGGACTACCGATATGACATAGAAGTTATAGTGCTAGGGTATGACAGGGCATGGATTTAAATTCAGTCATTTATGGAAACTCCAAACATCATGAGCAGGTTAGCATCTCTTAACCCAGTGTTTCTCAACCTTGACAATTTTAAGGCATGTGGACTTCAACTCCCAGAATTCCACAGCCAGCAATGCTGGCTGTGGAATTCTGGGAGTTGAAGTCCACATGCCTTAAAATTGTCAAGGTTGAGAAACACTGTGACTTAACCCAAGTTATAAATTTGTTGCTGTGAGGTTAACATTTTATTAAAAAGCCACCAGATGGATGTACAAGCACAATTGTTTCACATTTTCCCCAATAACTCTCCCTATTTTTCTCCCAGTGAAGCAACTTGACTTGACATACACACTTTGCATGCAAAGACAGCCAGGAGCAGCTACACAAAATCTGAAGCAGCTACACAAAATCGGGGGGGAAAAGAATTAAAAAAGAATATTATAGAATGATGGAATGGAAAAGGGCGAGTCAAACTGGCCCCGCCTGTGGACGATGATCCTGGAGGACCCACCCTTGCTTGGAGTCCCATTTCCTCCACCCCATCAGGCTCCCCGCCGCTCCTCTCCCTTCTCCGGGTACTCACCTCCGGCTTCGGCCCCCAAGGCGCCGCTCCCCCCGAGCCGCAGGTCTCAGAAATGAGCTCGTCGAAGAGCAGGTGGAGCTCGGGGCGGCGGCGGTCGACGTTCTCCCCTCCCGGGGCCTGGCTGGGGTCCGGGGCGAGCCGCAGAGCCTCGAGCCGCGCCAGGTAGTGTTGCAAGCAGAGCCCGGATTCGGTCCAGGCGGGGTTCGGTTCTGCTGCTGTTGCCGCCGCCGCGCAGTCTCCTCCAGCCATGCAGGCCTCGGCCGCCATATTTCCAGCTCGGCTGTCCGTTGCTGGGGTAACTAGGCCGAGGAGGGACGCCCAGGCCTAACTTCCGGATAAAAGCCACTATGGACTGTGTAGGTAGGAGGCCGCCGCAACTCTATGGTTGAAGTAACTTCCGGGTCCCTCTGTGGAGCGCCCCCTGGAAGTGGTGCGCTCTGGTGATCTGTGGGTCGGCAAAGAGCATGATCCCATTATTGATTGAAATCCTGAAGGCTTCCAAAAGTATTTCCTCTTAGAGGAAGGAAGATAACCATTATTAAAACGTTTAGGTTTATTGCACAACCGAGAAGCTAGGCTTAATCATTTAAACAATATATGTATGTATGGAGACCACAGTAAAGCTTCCATATCTGAGTTGTAAAAACCTTGACCACCATTAGATAGCAGAGCGGGGGTCTTTTTTGTCTCCTTTGGTTGCTCTCTTGTAGTCATTTGGATGCTTGCTGGTGTGGGAAATCAGCCTCCCCCCCCCCTAAAGAAAGAAATATTTTTGGAAATATTTAAAAGGCAGAATATATTTCCCTAAAGGATTTTAAAAGCAGAAACCAAACCTGCCCCCAAGTCTCTCTGTCCCAAACAGAAACCAAGTCTGCAGAATTGCAGATGTGATAATCTTGTCAGAAAGACTGGAGTCAGGAAACTGGGATTAGGAAGAAAGATCCCTAGAATCAACAATCCCTCACACCAAAAATCTAACAGTCATCAGCCACAGCCACAGCCACAGGGAAGCAGGATTGACCTTTGGGACATAATAGGATTAACCCACCACCATCAGAATACCAGAAAGGCACACTCAGACTCAGGTCAAAGTTCATGCCACAGGAACAACTCCAAACAAAAGGTTCAAGAAGATATAAAAACCCTACATGTGCTCTTTTCTTCCAGAGCCATCTTTCTGTCTGGCTCTCCTCTTCACTAAACTGCAATCTTCTTTCTAAAGCAGTTGCCATGTTGTTTATTCCCGGCTTGGACTGCACCATGATGAAGACTTTTTCTTCAACACTGGCTTAATATGTGAGCTCTGGATCAGGGGTCTTCAAACTTGGCCTTTTTATGACTTGTGGACTTCAACTCCCAGAATTCCTCAGCCAGGCACGCTGGCTGAGGAATTCTGGGAGTTGAAGTCCACAAGTCATAAAAGCCAAGTTTGAAGACCCCCTGCTTTAAAGACTAAGAAATGGAGTGTCATCTTCAATCACATTCCGCTTCAATCACATTCCGCTTGTTTTTGTTCAATCACATTCCGCTTCATTCTGCATCTGCTCTACATAGTAAACAGTTCCCATCCTGATCTCCCAGGATCTCTACCTCAAGCACGTTTGTTCACAGGTAACGATGAAAATGTTCAGGAAAGGTAAAGGTGAATCCTCCTTCGGGAAGGCCCTCAATCCATTTAGAAGACATTCTTAGCTGAAATGCTGTATCAAGTATTTGACAGGTCAACAAACAGAAAATAGAGCAAATCTGTTCTCTTTTGTAAGAAAACTGGTTTCAGCTGAATGTTAGGAAAAACATTAGCTTTCCAATGGATGGTGAGACAGCAATAAGGAAGGATGTAATTAGCAGTTCATTCAGTGACTGTTCAAGCTTACATTAGCAATGAAAAATATGACTTTTGACTGTTTTTCACACTTAACCATTGCAGTGTCCCCATGGTCATGTGATCAAAATTCAGATGCTTGGCAACTGACTTGTATTTGTGACGGTTGAAGTATCCCAGGCTCATGTGATCACCTTATAAATTAAATTAAATAAAATAAATAAAAAAATTTTGTGACTTTCTGACCAAGTCAATGAGAAATAGGGTTGCCAGGTGTCCACTATTTGAGTGGACAGTCCACTTTTTTCACATTATGTTCACTATTTTTTTTCACAAAATAGTGGACATTTTTTTTATTCAAAAGCTTTATGATGAAATGGTACGTAATCTAAAGCTGTACAGTCTACTTTTTTTACTACTTAACCCCCCCCCAGCTTGTCCGCTATTTTTGGGAAGCAGACCTGGCAACCCTAATGAGGAAGCCAGATTCACTTAACAAAGATGTTACTAACTTAACAACTGCTGTGATACACTTAATAATTGTGGCAAGAAAGGTCATAAAATGGGGCAAAAATCACTTGACAATTGTTTCACTTAGCAACAGAAATGTTGGGCTGAATTGTGGTCATAAGTTGATGATTACCTGTACAGAGGAAGAGGAAAACTATAGCGTGACTGTGGTCCTGTTTGAAAACACAGGAAAAAAAATCCAGGCATATATAAATTTTTCTTAAGCCCATTTTCTCCATAAGAGTTAGGAAAGACAAACGGAAAAATGCTTCATTTGGCTGCTGCATTAAAAGTCTACCCAGCTGTAACATAACATCCAAGAAGAAGACAGTGTTTACTTTATGCAAAGAAAGAACGATCCCTAATAGTATATTGTGGAGGCAAAATTGCAGCTTTTAGGCAAATAAATGGTTGCAAATCAATTTTAAATGTGTGGCATTTTGCTTGCTCTAGCGTTAAGGCTTATTGTCTAATATCTGTGTCTAATCTGTAAGGGTGGGGGGAAATGTAAGGAGCTATTTAGGAGATGGTAATGATAAAGGACTTAATGTGGAAAATACTAACTTTAAGGCCAAACAGATATAGAATGGAGTCAATGCTGGAAAATTCAGGTTGAAACTTGCAGTGTCCTCTTATTTCTTAAAAGGAAACAGTATATTATAGGTTTCCACATTTAAATGTACATGACATAAAACAACAACAACAACAACAACAACAATAATAATAATAAAGTTGGAAGGGACCTTGGAGGTCATCTAGTCCAACCCCCTGCTCAGGCAGGAAACCCTTATACCATTTCAGACAAATCACTGTCCAGTCTCTTCTTAAAAACTTCCAGTGTTGGCGCATTCACCGCTTCTGGAGGCAGGTTGTTCCACTGGTTAATTGTTCTAACTGTCAGGAAGTTTCTCCTTAGTTCTAGGTTGCTTCTCTCCTTGATTAGTTTCCATCCATTGCTTCTTATAGGTGAAAGTGCGAGTTCAGTCTTGACACCCTTTTCACTATGAAAGTTAAAAGTGACTTCAGTACTTTATTGGGCAAGTGCGATTAGACACTCAAGGAATTTGTCTCCAGTACAGAAGCTCTCAATGTACATGCAAAACAACAGAGAATAAGACCAGACGAGAAGAGAAGAGAAGAGAAAAGAAGAGAAGAGAGAATAACAGAGTTGGAAGGGACCTTGGAGGTCAACTAGTCCAACCCCCTGCTCAGGCAGGAAACCCTTATACCATTTCAGACAAATCGCTGTCCAGTTTCTTCTTAAAAACTTCCAGTGTTTGTTTATGTTTATGTTTATGTTTATTTAGAGTTGTATACCGCCCTATCTCCCTTACGGGACTCAGGGCGGTGAACAGGCGATAATAAAAATCACAATAAATATCTATTCTAAAATCAAATTAAATAAATAAAGGCCTGCTCTAAAATACCCCATATAAAAACCTATACTAAAACCTAATTAAGACTACGCCAGGCCGGCCGCACGAAATAGATGGGTTTTCAGGGCTCGGCGAAAAAGACGCAGGTCCGCAGTTGTACGTAGGTCGGGGGGTAGGTCATTCCAGAGGGCAGGAGCTGCCACAGAGAAGGCTCTCCCCCTGGGAGTCGCCAGCCGGCATTGACTGGCCGACGGCACCCTAAGGAGGCCCTCTCTGTGGGAGCGGACTGGTCGAAGGGAGGTATTTGGTAGGAGGCGGTCTTGCAAATACCTAGGTCCATTGCCATGGAGCGCTTTTAAGGTTGTTACTAACACCTTGAAGCGCACCCGGAAGGCCACAGGCAGCCAGTGCAGCTCACGCAGGAGAGGTGTCACACGGGAGTATCTAGAGGCCCCCAAAATCCCCCGCGCGGCCGCATTCTGAACCAGCTGGAGCCTCCAGGTGCACCTCAAGGGGAGCCCCATGTAGAGAGCGTTGCAATAGTCCAGGCGGGAAACAACGAGGGCTTGAGTGACCGTGTGTAGAGTGCGTAGAGTGTTGGCGCATTCACCGCTTCTGGAGGCAGGTTGTTCTACTGGTTAATTTTTCTAACTGTCAGGAAGTTTCTCCTTAGTTCTAGGTTGCTTCTCTCCTTGATTAGTTTCCATCTGTTGCTTCTTTTCCAGGAAGTCTTCAACTTACAACAGTTTCTTTAATGACCGTTCAAAGTTACAACAGTACTGAAAAAAGTGACTATGACCATTTTTCACACTTCCAGTGTTGGCGCATTCCCATGGTCCCTTAGTCAAAATTCAGTCACTTGGCAACTGGTTTATATTTATGACGGTTGCAGTGTCCTGGGGTCATGAGATCCCTTTTTTCGACCTTCTGACAAGCAAAGTCAATGGGGAAGCCAGATTTACTTAACAACTGTAGTTGATTCAGTTAATAACTGTGGCAAGAAAGGTTGTAATATGGGGCAAAAGTCACTTAACTGTCTCGCTTAGCAACAGAAATTTTGGGCTCAGTTGTAGCCGTAAGTCAAGGACTTATTATTAGGCAAAATAGAGATTTCAAGTAAAAATAACAGTGATCATGTATTTGATTTTCTTTACTGATTAGCTGCAGGAGTGATTTCCTCTAATGTAAAGGGCGTGCTAGCTTATGGTTAGTTTTAAAATTATTCTTGCTGTTTCAAATGTGCTCTGGAAATTGCATGCCAACCCAAAAGAAGAGAAAGGGAATATTTGTTCTAACTGTAATGCAGTGACTTTCATCTAAATTAGTCCAAAGATTAACTGTATCAGCAGTTTGGGAGCAATGGATCAAGTTCCTGACATTTCAGCCAAACTCAGCCTGGGCAGAGAACTGAGCACCGTTAAGGACGATGGCTTAGAAACAAAGTGATCCTCATCTATTTTCTAATTCAGATTATAATGCAAGATCGTGTGACCTTGAAAGCTTTTGATCTGTTTCTCCCAAATTTGTCATTACACTGTCATTTTGAATATGATAGAAAGGGACACCAATTAAATGCATTTATTTATTTAGAAATCAAAATATAATAGAAAGAGATCCTTATTAAATACGTTTATTATCTTTCGCATTTCTGAACTGCCCATCTCAGTGAAAGAGGGACTCTGGGCAGTGTACAATAATATGTGAGAATATAAAAACCCTACATAAAAATTAAAATTTTAGAATTAAAATTTAATAGACAGGGTCCTTTATTTAAATTTATTTATCAAAATATGATAGAAGGGGCTCATTAAATGCATTTTTTTATAAATCAATATATACTGCTCACAAAAATAAAGGGAACACAAACCCCTTCAGTTCCATGGTAAAATGTTCCCTTTATTTTTTTGAGCAGTATATATTATTAAATCTATTTATTTACTAATTAAAATGTGATAGACAGGGAGCCTTATTAATTCATTTCTTTATTCTTTATTTATAATTCAAAATACGCTAGGAAGGGACCCTTATTAAATGTATTTATTTATTCATTATCGAATTTATATGGTCACCCATTCCACGCAAAACGACTCTGGGCGTTGTATAGGAATCCAGTGGTGCCATAAATAACACAATCATTATCTAAAGCCAGTGTATAATAATTATTAAGAGAGAGAAAAGCAGAACTAAAAGCAGAACTAAAATAGGAAAGGAGAATAGCAGATGGAGGGATGGAAATAATAATAACGAAGCCACCTCATAAGTTCACCCATCCCTTGAGGACCCCAGTACTGCTGGTATAACAACTGTTCAGGGACCTTCAGAAGCTCAGTACAGGTAAACCTCGACTTACAACAGTTTATTTAGTGACCACTTGAAGTTACAACAGAAAAAAAGTTATTTATGACTGTTTTTCACACTTATGACTGTTGCAGCATCGCCATGGTCACATGATCAAAATTCAAACGCTTGGCAACTGGCAGGTATTTATGACAGTTGCAGTGTCTTGGGATCATGTGATCCCCTTTCGTGACCTTCTGACAAGCAAAGTCAGTGGGGAAGCCAAATTCACTTAACAACTGTATTCCGAGCTTAACAACTGCAGTGATTCAGTTAACAACTGTGGCAAGAAAGGTCCTAAAATCTCGCTTAGCAATGGAAATTTGGGGCTCAGTTGTGGTCGTAAGTCGAGGACTACCTGTAAGGCATCTTTAAAGGCCTTGTAGCAGGAGGGCCTGTGTTATTCTATGGTGGCAAAAACAAAAAAAAATCAATCCGGTAGTACTTTTTGTGACTAACACCTTTTATTATGAACTGACGAAGTGAGCTGCAACCCACAAGAAAATTATGCCTTTTAATCAAATTCCTTCCTATTTGTTCGGATTTTCTGTAGGCCCAAGAAGACAATTGACAAATAAGCGACAACTTTTCACCCTGAATATCTGTATATTTCTCACAGAGCAAGCTTCTTATGAATGGAGAATGAATACAGAATGGTTTTGCCACATTCCGTGGGAGTCTCACATTTTAATTGGGCTGTTTATTGCTTTTTAAGTGGTGGTCCGTAGGACAAGGAGATCTCTGCTGTTTCTTCCCTTGTTGGGCCCTCAGGACCCTTCCTTGCCCCTAAGAGCAGCTTTTCTGAGGAAACTAAATGTGAATTTTTTTATAGGCTTCCAGAGGGGCTGATGAAACTAATATGTTTCTCGTCTTCCAGGCTCAATCTTCACTCCAGTGTATTGATCTGCTCTGCCAAAGTAGAAGACCGGCAGATGGACAGCTTAAGAAAAATGACATATAGGTATCCTCAACAGATTGGCCATCGAGATGCTGTTAAACAAGGTAAATATAAGCAAAAGATGTCTGTGGAGATTCTCAGTCATCCAGGTCATCGTAATCCCAAAAGTGCTTTTCCACAAGGCGACTGGACTTTCTTGTTTTTCTTTGAACACATTTTGCTTCTCACCCCCCAAAAAGAAGAAGAAGAATGCAAATGACCGGCTGTCTGCAAGGAGTATAAATCCCTCCATTCCCCACCATTCAGTCAGAGCTGAAGAAGGATGAGAAGCGAAATGTCTTTACAAAGAAAAAGAAAGAAAGTCCAGTTGCCTTCTGAAAAAGCATCTTTGGGATAAGCCAAAGATATCAAAAGAAGCTTTTCTGTTCTTCCTGGAACTCAATACAAGTGATGGAGCCAATAATGGAATCAGTTTGGTCAATGGAAGAGAATGGAACAACAGAGGGAGAGGGATACAACACCAAAGGCAGGACAAGAAGGCAGGACAAGAAGCAACGGATGGAAACTGATCAAAGAGAGAAGCAACCTAGAACTAAGGAGGAATTTCCTGACGGTTAGAACAATTAACCAGTGGAACAACCTGCCTCCAGAAGTGGTGAATGCTCCAACACTGGAAGTTTTTAAGAAGAGACTGGACAGTCATTTGTCCGAAATGGTATAGGGTTTCCTGCCTGAGCAGGGGGTTGAACTAGATCAGTGGTTCTTAACCTTTTTGAACGAATCGCCCCCTTGAGCCAATGAGGAAGTNTGACGGTTAGAACAATTAACCAGTGGAACAACCTGCCTCCAGAAGTGGTGAATGCTCCAACACTGGAAGTTTTTAAGAAGAGACTGGACAGTCATTTGTCCGAAATGGTATAGGGTTTCCTGCCTGAGCAGGGGGTTGAACTAGATCAGTGGTTCTTAACCTTTTTGAACGAATCGCCCCCTTGAGCCAATGAGGAAGTTGTCATCGCCCCCCTCCCCCAACATAACCTCTCAATCACAACATAGGAAATAATTCTTCAATTTATGCAAACCCTTTTTTTGTTTTCTTTAAAACTGTCATCAGGACATATGATGCAAATAATTTATTTCCAGTCTTTTTCCCATATCTCAACTGTGTGAAAACGTTTGGTGCCACCCGTCACTTTATTCCCAAACTTTGTGATACATGTATTTCATTATTATCTTATTTATTCAAGACACTTAAATGTAATGACCACTGAAAACAAAACACTGGGAGCCGTAAAACCCTTTTGACATCTAAAATGAAGATAACACTGCATATATCCTTTTTTACCTTTATTATATATATATCTTCAGTGTTATCTTCATTTTAGATGTCAAAAGGGTCTCTCTCTCTCTCTCTCTCTCTCTCTCTCTCTCTCTCTCCCTCCCTCCCTCCCTCCCTCTCTCCCCCTCTTTCTGCCCTTGGTCTGCCAGTCCTCTTCCTCCACTCAGTGTGTGTGTGTGTATGTGTGTGTGTGTGTGTGTGTGTGAGAGAGAGAGAGAGAGAGAGAGGCACTTGTGCTTCCTCTCTCTCTCTTTCCTCTCTCTTTCTCTCTCTCTTTTTCTCTTTCCCTTCTCCCTCTCTCTTTCTCTCTTTCCTCTCCCTCCCTCCCCCCTTCTTCAAAGAAAAGAAAAAGAAAAACAAGAAAATCCAATTGCCTCATGAAAAAGCACCTTTGGGATAACTATGACCTGGATGATTGAGAATCTCCATAGACCTCCCTGATCTAAGGGAAGTGGAATACAGGTAGTCCTCGATTTACAACAGTTCATTTAGTGACCTTTTGAAGTTACAATGGTGCTGAAAAAAAATGACTGATGCCCATTTTTCACGCTTACAACCGTTGCAGCATCCCCATGGATGCTGCAACAAGATTCAAAATTCAGAAGCTCGGCACAACTGACTTGACACTAGTTGCAGCATCCTCCTGGTCACGTCATCCCCTTTTGCAACCTTCTGATCAGCAAAGTCAACGGGGAATCCAGATTTACTTAACCACCGCGTTACTGATTTAAGAACTGCAGTGGTTCACTTAACAAATGTGGCCAGAAAAGTCGTAAAATGGGGCAAAACTCACTTAACAGATTTCACACTTAGCAACAGAAATTGTGGGCTCGGTTGTGGGAGTTGAGGACTACCTGTACACCTGTTTTCCTATCTTATCAAGAAAAGGGTGTTGTTTTTTTTCCCCTCCTAACTGTTCAACATCACTTGGCTGCTTTGGCAGATTTGTATAAGCTTCTCCCACTCATAGACACACACAAATCTCAATCTGAGCAATCTAGCTGCGTATTTTCTGGCACCCAAGTGGAGAAAGAGCCCACACCAATTTCTGCTCCCTTTGCATACTAAAAAACCTGAAATAATCATGGCAATTAGAGATAATTACAGTTATTTTGAAGCAGGAATTCAGGCTGGAATTCAACTAGGCATCAAGGAGAGGGAAGGAGAAGGGGAAAGGGGGGGGGGAAGGAAGGCAGGAGGAGGGGGGGTTGTGTTTGACAAGGGGAATGGCTGTGTTTCTCATGCGAAAACTGCTCCCTCCTTCCCTTGCCTTTGTACACCTTGTGCATAAATCACGGCATGCAAGACAATTGCTTTGGAAGCTAATTTCTTCAGCCTGGCAGGGAAGTTTCTTCTGCAAAAGTCGAAGCAGCTCAGAAGCACAAAGTGCTTCCCACCACAGTCGTTCACAGGTGCCTCCCTTGGCATTGATGTTTAGGCATTGATGTTTGCAGAGAAACAAGGGTTGGGTGGAGAAGCATGTCAGCCATAGCAACTGGCATGTGTACACATATGTGTGCGCAAACATAGACCGTCAAATCTTACCCAGCTAGGAGAGAAGAAGGACACGAACCTCACAACTAGCATTAAAGAGACCAGGTTTGTTTATTTGCGTCAGAAGCATCACAATTAAAATAAACCATTCTATATGACATAAGGCCACCTGAAGAGACTAGAACAGTGATGGCAAACCTTTTAGAGACTGAGTGCCCAAACTGCAACCCAAAACCCACTTATGCATCATCAAGTGCTGGGTGGATGTGGCCCATTGGCTGGGTATGGCCCATTGGATGGGTGTGGCCCATTGGATGGGCATGGTCAAATGGGTGGGCATGGCTGCAGTGGTAATGGCAGACTGGGTGGGACTAAAAAGTTCAATAAATCAATTCCAACTTTGCAAGAACTTTTTTTTCCAGTGAGAAGTTGAAATTGACTGATTGAACTTTTTCTTTTGCACATGACAGCGGAGGCCTAAAGTGAAAAGGTTTTATAAAACCCAGCTGAAGGCCTAGTTCTGGGGCGACGACGCGCGTGCCCACAGAGAGGGCTCTGAGTGCCGGCTCTGGCACCCGTGCCATAGGTTTGCCACCACTGGACTAGAAGCATTTGAAATGTGGATTTACAGGCGGCTGTTACGTATAAGCTGGGTTGACAAGATCAGAAATGAGGAGGTGATAAGCCGCCTGGGAAAGCCAATGGAAATCATCAAAACAATTAAAAAATTAAAATTAGAATATTTTGGACATGTGATGCGACACCCAGAAAAATACGGCATTCTCCATTTAATCCTCCAGGGAAAGATTGAAGGCAAACGAGGTCCAGGCAGAAGAAGAACATCATGGCTTCAAAATCTAAGGGACTGGTTTAAACAAAACTCAGCAGCACTTTTTCGTGCGGCTGCTGATAAAAACAGGATCGCCAACATGATCGCCAACGTCCGATAACGGATATGGCACAAGAAGAAGATATGACATAAAATTGAAAATATAAAATACAAGGTTAAAATACATACAAATTAAACAGAACTTGCCCAGAAACTAGCAATATGAATTGTGTTCTGTCATGCTGCCATTAGGTCTTCAGAGTATACACTGATCGGTGTATACGCGAAGGTCAGGTATACATATGTGTTGTTTGCAAGTAACCGCAATCACAAAGAGCAGAAGCAACCGGATAGCCCCATTTGTTCAGAGTGACTCTGGATCTTGTACCCGTGCACTGTCTATCCAATGATTTCCATACTTGTGAAGTTGTGGGGTGAAGGCAGAGTCTTGGAAATGGCAAGCAGGAATTCTTACCTTCCTTTC